>NC_091954.1:118847338-119101117 GCF_031021105.1 Erythrolamprus reginae | reverse complement strand
ATGCGGTTCGCTACATCAAAGGAATGGGGGAGCAATCCTGAAAGGCAAGGAGGGTGCGGGCAATTCTAATCTCTGGGTGGAGGTGGTTCCAGAGGGCCGGGGCCGCCACAGAGAAGGTCCCACCATCACATTGACCCTGCTATGCCTGATTCAGCATTGTTAATGATAACCCTAACCCTAAAACTAACCCTAGCCCGAAAACTAACCCGAAAACTAACCCCAACCCATAACCCACCCCTACCCCAACAACAACCCTAACAACAACAATCCCAACAACAACCCCAAACCCAACAACCCCCCCAACCCCAACAACAACCCCAACAAGAACAACCAACAACCCCAACCCCAACAATCCCAACAACCCCACCCCTCACCCCCACCCTAACAATTTTTTTACAAATCAATCTTTTCTTTATGCACAGACAAGTGAACTTCAAAATTTGATGTAGTGTTCCCTCAATTTTTACGGGTTCCAACTTCGCGAATAGCCTATACCACGGTTTTCCAAAAAATATTAATTACAAAATAGTTCACGGTTTTTTTTTCTATACCACGGTTTTTCCCGCCCGATGACGTCATATGTCATCGCCAAACTAATAATTTTTGCAAAGAAATAAAAAAAAATTATTGTTAATAAATAATTATGTTTATAAATATCGGGATCGCTAACTGTCTTATTCAATGGTGGGTACCGGTAATAATGGTGAGTAAATGGTTGTTAAGGGAATAGGAAATGGTAATTTAGGGGTTTAAAGTGTTAAGGGAAGGCTTGTGATACTGTCCGTAGCAAAAAATGGTATATTTACTTCTGCATCTCTACTTGGCAGAAAGGCTCCTCTACCTGTGGACCGCGCTAAACTGCTATTTTCTGTCCCTTCCCGTTAACGTTACGGCCCTCGTCATGCTTTTAAAATTCGCTTTACGCTCTTCAAAACGGGGATTCTTTCTTCTCCGCCGGTCCTGCGCCTCGTGGGCCTTCCGGTGCGCTATTCCTATGGCTGGCGCTTCTACTAATAAACATACCCAATCGGGGCCGCCATCAGGAATTTTAGGGCCCCGTACACCCTAAGTGTCTGGGGCCCCCGCCATTGTAAAACTACTTTAAGTCGCCAAGCCACTCCATCCCCGGGGGATCATTTCCCGCTTTACGCCAAGCGAGGCGGTCCCATAGCCCAGTGTTTCCCAATCTTGGCAACCTGAACATATGTGGACTTCAACTCCCCCCTAATTATTAATATTAATTAGCAAGCGATGATGCGGGTTGGCTACATCAAAGGAATGGGGGAGCAATTCTGAAAGGCAAGGAGGGTGGGGACAATTGTAATCTCTGGGGGGAGTTGGTTCCAGAGGGCCGGGGCCACCACAGAGAAGGTCCCGCCATCACATTAACCCCGCTATGCCTGATTCAGCATTGTTAATGATAGAAACCTGCCCTCCGGTGGTCACGTCCGGTATGTTGCGGAGGCAAAAAGAAATCTATTGGATTTAATTTTATTATCCGATATCTTTATTATTAACGCCTTACTAATATTAACAAGCGATGATGCGGGTTTGCTACATCAAAGGAATGGGGGAGCAATCCTGAAAGGCAAGGAGGGTGGGGGCAATTCTAATCTCTGGGGGGAGTTGGTTCCAGAGGGCCGGGGCCTCCACAAAAGAAGGTCCCGCCATCACATTAACCCCGCTATGCCTGATTCAGCATTGTTAATGATGGGAAACCTGCCCTCCGGTGGTCACGTCCGGTATTTTGCGGAGGTAAAAAGAAATCTATTGGATTGTAATTTTATTATCCGATATCTTTATTATTAACGCCTAATTAATATTAACAAGCGATGATGCGGGTTTGCTACATCAAAGGAATGGGGGAGCAATCCTGAAAAGCAAGGAGGGTGGGGGCAATTCTAATCTCTGGGGGGAGTTGGTTCCAGAGGGCCGGGGCCTCCACAAAGAAGGTCCCGCCATCACATTAACCCCGCTATGCCTGATTCAGCATTGTTAATGATGGGAAACCTGCCCTCCGGTGGTCACGTCCGGTATTTTGCGGAGGTAAAAAGAAATCTATTGGATTGTAATTTTATTATCCGATATCTTTATTATTAACGCCTAATTAATATTAACAAGCGATGATGCGGGTTTGCTACATCAAAGGAATGGGGGAGCAATCCTGAAAAGCAAGGAGGGTGGGGGCAATTCTAATCTCGGGGGGGAGTTGGTTCCAGAGGGCCGGGCCCTCCACAGAGAAGGTCCCGCCATCACATTAACCCCGGTATGCCTGATTCAGCATTGTTAATGATGGGAAACCTGCCCTCCGGTGGTCACGTCCGGTATTTTGCGGAGGCAAAAAGAAATCTATTGGATTTTAATTTTATTATCCGATATCTTTATTATTAACGCCTAATTAATATTAACAAGCGATGATGCGGGTTTGCTACATCAAAGGAATGGGGGAGCAATCCTGAAAGGCAAGGAGGGTGGGGGCAATTCTAATCTCTGGGGGGAGTTGGTTCCAGAGGGCCAGGGCCGCCACAGAGAAGGTCCCGCCATCACATTAACGCCGCTAAGCCTGATTCAGCATTGTTAACGATGGGGAAACTGCCCTCCGGTGGTCACGTCCTGTATTTTGCGGAGGCAAAAAGAAATCTATTGGATTTTAATTTTATTATCCGATATCTTTATTATTAACGTCTTATTAATATTAACAAGCGATGATGCGGGTTTGCTACATCACAAGAATGGGGGAGCAATCCTGAAAGAGAAGGAGGGTGGGGGCAATTCTAATCTCTGGGGGGAGTTGGTTCCAGAGGGCCGGGGCCGCCACAGAGAAGGTCCCGCCATCACATTCACCCCGCTATGCCTGATTCAGCATTGTTAATGATAGAAAGCTGCCCTCCAGTGGTCACGTCCGGTATTTTGCGGAGGCAAAAAGAAATCTATTGGATTTTAATTTTATTATCCGATATCTTTATTATTAACGCCTCATTAATATTAACAAGCGATGATGCGGTTTGCTACATCAAAGGAATGGGGGAGCAATCCTGAAAGGCAAGGAGGGTGGGGGCAATTCTAATCTCTGGGCGGAGGTGGTTCCAGAGGGCCGGGGCCGCCACAGAGAAGGCTCTTCCCCTGGGTCCCGCCATCACCTTAACCCTAACCCTAATTTTTTACAAATCAATCGTTTTTTATGCACAGACAAGTGAACTTCAAAATTTGATGTACCTCTCTACTTTGGCATTTGAGACTGTTTTCATTTTGTAGCAAATACCTCAAAGCCATGATGGCAAACCTATGGTACGCGTGTCACAAGTGGCACATGGAATCATATGGGTGGACACGCAGGCTCAGGTCTGGTGCACCAGTTGGGCCTTCTGGGCCTAGTGGGAGTCAGGATACATCCTGTTTCACCCTCCAGGGTGGGGTAGGGGAGGCCGTTTTCCCCCTCCCCAAAGGCTGTGCCATCGCGTGCTGGGAGCCATGCATGGGATTATGGGTATGGGCACGCACCCTCCCCCCACTTTTACCACGAGAACCAAAAAAGGTTCGCTATTGTTTTTATTGTAAGCCGCCCAGAGTCCAATGTGAAGTTGGGTACGTATAAATTTTACAAAGAAATAAACAAACAAATTGCTGCCTTAGAGGTTTAGGAATGAGAGATTCAATTTAACTTAGATGATTTTTTTTCCCCTAGCATGAATCAGAATAAAGCTGGAAGGGACCTTGGAGGTCTTCTAATCCAGCCCCCTGCTCAAGCAGGAAATCTTATAGCGTTTCAGGCTAGTCGCTTCTTCCCTAAAGCACCCACGATGTCCGAAGGCCAGCTGTCCCGTTGGTTAATTGCCCTCGCTGTTAGGCAGTTTCTCAATGCCAGGTTGCTTCTCTTTGATTAGTTTCCATAGTTTTTGGTCCTGCCTTTCAGTGCTTTGGGGAATAATTTGATACCCTCTTCTTTATGGCAGCCTCTCAAATATTGGGATGCTGCTATCATGTCCCCACTAATCCTTCTTTTCTCTAGATTAGCCAAACCCAAATCCTCCAACCGTTCTTCCTATGTTTTAGCCGCCAGCTCTTGAATCTTCTTAGTTGTCCTTCTCTGCACCTTTCCCAAAGTCTCAACATCTTTTTATACTTTATAAAGTACGCTGCTCAAAAAATAAAAATAAAGGGAACCTTCAAATAACACACTCTAGATCTGAATGAATGAAATACTGAACCCTTCGTTCTGTACAAAGTTGAATGTGCCCAAGAGCCTGTATAATTGACTGTCAATCAGTGTTGCTTCCTAAGTGGACGGTTTGATTTCACAAAAGTTTGATTTACTTGGAGTTCTATTCTGCTGTTTAAGTGTTCCCTTTATTTTTTTTGGAGCGGTATATAATTTATACTTTGTTATCAACCCAGGAGAGAACGCGTAGGAACAGAAAGTCAGAATCAAGGGTGTCATAGTAGAACAGCAATGCAATTGGACGTTAGGATGAAACTTTGTTCTGCTTATACTGGAAGGCAAGATAACAAGGCCACGAACCAGAGGCTTTGTGACAACAACAAAACCTAGAGTTTAGCTGCTGGTTAAGGAGCTAAACTGCTGAAAAATGAGAAAAAATTAAAGCCAGGCCAATTAATAGAAACTGTTTAATCAGAATACTGTTCCCGGGAATCATACGTAAACACAATCCTGTAATGTGCGTTGGGATAAGACCGGAAAGCCTGTGAAATGGAGCCCCTGCGTCTCCTCGTTCTGTGGCCCTTATTTCAGTAGTGTCATGGCAGCTTAAGAATGTTCGAGGGGGGAGTGCAAGCTGTTTGACTTTTTTCAAACTCTATTTTTAAGAATTTAACGGATTAAGAGTTGGAAGGACCTTACAGGTCATCTAGTCCAAGCGGGAGACCCTACGTCTGCTTCTACCTAGGATCAAACTCACAAACTCCCGATAGTGAGGGAAGAGCTCCACTTCTTGGCCACAATAGCTGGCTTACAAAAAGTTGAAAGAAGTTGACCGTCCTGTTAAGCATAAGTAGTTGTGTATGGATTAGATATGGTGCTACATCTATTTATTTTATTTATTTGTTTGTTTTGTCAAGTATGGATTGGTGGTATACAAAGATATAATAATATTTATATACAGGATACTGTACTAGAAACATTAGGACAGGGGATGGAAGGCACGCTGGTGCGCTTATGCACGCCCCTTACTAACCTCTTGGGAATCAGGAGATGTCAAAAGTAGATAATCTAAGGGTAAAGTTTTGGGGGTTAAGAGATGATACTACAGAGTCTGGTAGTGACTTCCATGCATCAACTACTCGGTTACTAAATTTGTATTCCCTGCAGTCAAGTTTAGAGCGGTTTACTTTAAGTTTGTATCTGTTGTGTGCTCGTGTGTTGTTGTGGTTGAAGCTGAAGTAGTCTTTGACGGGAAGGACGTTGTAGCAGATGATTTTATGGGCTTTGGTTGTCGTGTTTAAGGGGACGTAGGTCTAAGCTTTCTAAACTTAGGATTGTAAGTCTAGTTACGTAGGGTATTCTGTTACGAGTGGAGGAGTGGAGGGCTCTTCTAAAAAAATATCTCTGGATGTTTTCTAGAGTGTTTATGTCGGAAATGCGGTGGGGGTTCCAGACAGATGAGCTGTATTCGAGGCTTGGTCTGGCAAAGGTGGTTCTTTCTGACTCTAGTTCAAAAATAGCAGCTCAGCATCAGCTTGCTATGGCTACGTGAACTCTTGCGTGAAGACACGCTTGAGTCTGTCTTGAGTCCTGGTAACTATAAGGACAAGTCTTCTAGCCCAGTGTTTGGAAGTGGTTTGCCAATTACTTCTTCCTAAGCCGAAAGAGAATGACGGTGGTTGGCTTGCCTGCATAAGGCAGGACTGGAATTCAGATCGCCACTTAACCTGTAGGCCAAACTAGCCTTCGGTCATGTATGCGTGAATTTGTGGGTGTTGTGTATCTACACAAACACAGGTGGACTCATTTATATTAGGCCAAAACTATGCCATGAAATCCAATAAAAATGACCAGAACCTAGATGTTTTTAATTCCAATGACAAATGATATTATGGAAGCTTTATCTGAAATGCATTACTAGACAGATTCCATATATCTAGCTTCTATTTTTAAATGCTGCTCACCTCCAATTGCTGCTGTTCCATCTTAGTCAGCAAGAACTTTGAGTAGATGTTGCTTTTTTCAAGAAAGTGTTGAAGTCTCTTGTAGCGCATCTCATTTCAATCTCTGTCCCTATTCATGTAAGCCTGTGAGGGGGGAAAAAGTAATCAATTATAAATATCGACATTAACTGAACGTGCTATTGGAAATATAAACATTTGTATTATCTTTCACCAATTAAAGAATAGTTCATCCCTACTCTTTCCTTCAAGGACCCACTGGAAATACAGCCTTTTATTCAACCAAAGCAGCTACTCATCCAGAGCAGCTGTTTGGCTCTGAATTTTCTACATACAGTGTCAGATAAACATGTTATATTGTTGTAATATGGTGAGGGTGTTCCGAGTACATCAGATTTGATTTATTTTCTATTTGCCAATATATAATTCCTCCCTGTCAATCACGATTGTGATTTTATTTGGATTTATATGCCGCCCCTCTGTGAGGACTGGGGCAGCTTGGAACATATTATAGATTAGATTAGATTAGATTAGATGGATGGATGGATGGATGGATGGATGGATGGATGGATGGATGGATGACTGGGGTGCTAAGCCGCCCCAGTCCTCATCTATCTATCTCTCTTTCTATCTATATATCCTAATCCAATTAAATTTACAAGTAGTTAATCTAAACCCCATGTTTAAAAATCAATCAGCCCCATTCAAACAGGCAAACACACGTTTTCATACATAGGCCAGGTTGGCTGAGGTATTACTTTATGTTGTGGGTGATTGACTGAATAAATGAATGAATGAATAAATAAATAAATATAAACAATAAATTTCCCACATTTCTAACATTAGATGTCAACTTTCAGCAAGGCAGGGGAAAATGTAGGCTTGCAGGCAGTTTGGGGGAGTTAAAGGAGGTTTAATTTTATTTGCATGCTTTTTACAAGAATTTTAAATTCTGTCCTAAGTCCTTGGAGAGGGGTGGGATATAAATGCAATAAATACTACTACTACTAGTAGTAGTAGTAGTAGTAGTAGTAGTAGTAGTAGTACTAGTAGTAATTTGGGCGGAGGGGATGGATCTCTGAATTTATTGTGTACCAAAAAAATCCTGGACCACAAATAAAGCTGAGGGACAAAATTTTAGCGAGGGGGGAAAAACATCTAAAACCGAAGCCCTTTTTGCAGGCTGCCCAGGTGCCCCCCCCCCTTGCTGCTCTCTCCTCGAGGAGAAAAACGACGCAAGGGGGAAATGGAGAAGCATTTATTTTATTTCATTCACTTGCTGGGCGTCGTCGAAGTGGAATAAATGCAAGTCAAGTCAAGTACGTATTTGGCGGCACACAAAGCTCCGAGGCTGCGTGAAGACAATTCCCTCGTTTCTGGGCCTCTCCTCCATGCTGGTTTCGGCCGCCTCGGCCACAGCGGACTCGGCCTCCCCTGCGCTCGGGCTGCTGCTCCCGGTCGGCACGGCTGCCCGCGAGCGTCTCGAACCCTGCGCGCTTCTAGAGGGCTCAAGAGCGACCACTCAATCCCACCCTGAGGAAACTCGCGCGGTTTTCACTCCTGCACTGAGGCCGACGCTCCCAACGCACGCACAACGCCCGCATGGGGGGGGGGGAGAGGCTGGGGGGGGGGCAGGGCCAGAAAATTCCAGAAAATACTACAAAATTCCGGAAAATTCTAGAAAATTCCAGGAAATTCCGGAAAATTCTAGAATTGCCCCGTGCCTGACGGCAGAGGTGGGTTTTCAGTAGCTTACAAAAGGCAAGGAGGGTGGGGGCCATTCTAATCTCTGGGGGGAGTTGGTTCCAGAGGGCCGGGGCCGCCACAGAGAAGGTCCCGATATCACATTGACCCCGCTATGCCTGATTCAGCATTGTTAGGGATAGAAAACAACCCTCCGGTGGTCACGTCCGGTATTGCGGACGCCAAAAGAAATCTACAGAATTGGATTTTAATTTTATTATCCGATATCTTTATTTTTAACAACCGATGATGCGGGTTTGCTACATCAAAGGAATGGGGCAGCAATCCTGAAAGGCAAGGAGGGTGGGGGCAATTCTAATCTCTGGGGGGAGACACAAAAAGAAATAGTTTAAATTTGACATGACTATTTAGAAAATTTTAACTGCTAAAGGAAATTCCTAGTGATGATCAGAATTTGTTGTTAATAGACTTTTAAAATCATAATGTTCTGGACTTAATTTTTGAAGCGGAGGAACACAGTCTTGCTGCCTTTTTTTTTTCTTTTCTTCTGCTGCTCCTTTTCACAACATGAAATAACTTAATAATTATGAACTAAATGGAATCTAGAAGAGATTGAAATCACTTCTTTTTTGGATTACTTATTGTTGGATTAACCTATTTGGAATACTTGCTGAGCCTTTTGGATTATTTGCTGACACCTTTTGGATTATTTGCTGAGAATTCTTTGGTTTAACATCTGCCTGCTGCACGGAAATTAACTTGACTCCATCTTGGGATCTGTTTCTTTGTTCCTGTCTTGAATTTGGAAAATAAACTGACTTCATTTTGAACACAAGCAAGCCTTGGATTTGTTTTACTCTTTGAATTGAAATCAAATATAACTTTACCCTTTGAGATTTGGATTTTCATCTCTACTTCCTAGCAAAACTACAGGATTTATAAGAAGAACTTAAGTATATAATACTGTTATTGTGTCTTTGAATAATTATTTGTTTTTGTCTTTTTCCTGATTCTTCTTTGACTTTCTTCCCTATTCTTGGACATTTCTATTACTAGAAGAAGTTTGGTTTGAACTATATGCATTGTTAATAAACCTTGGGTTCCTGCTCTATTCTAAATAGTTGAACTAAAATATTACTCTCCTTCTTTTCCTTTTTGAACAACTCTTTTTACTTCATTTTTTTCCCTTCTCCTTTTTCTTCCCTCCTCCTAAAGTTTCTCCTCCAACTCTTTTTCTTTTGTTTTCTACATATAGTTGATATTCCTTCCCTTCTTTTACTTTTTGTCTTCCTTTTACTTGAAAAGGCTAATACCTGTTCTTTTTTTTCTGTGGCACTAAATAATAATATTTCTTTTTTCTTTTCTTTCTTCTCCCTTCTTTTTTTTGAATTCTGTTATTAATTGAATTGCTATTGAATTGGTATAGTTATATTATAAGGGAAACAAAATACATTGAACAGATTTGGAATTTATAGTAATTTTTTTTCCTTTTCACTACATATAAAATTGAAACTAACCTTAAAATTTGAAATAGTGGATTCTAATTTGATAATGTCCCATACCTCAACCCTTGTTAAAACAACAAAAAAACAAACTACACCAACTACCCTATCTCCACAAGTGTCACCGCATTCTTCTCCCTCGCATCAAGTGTTAACCATGTCTACCAAAGACAAAGACAAAGACAAAACAATGCAGTCCAATCTTGCAACTATACATGAGACTTTGAACACTTTGAAGGACTTCATGGTCAAATCACAAGAAGACGCCACTCAACAAAGAGAGGCCATAAAGGAGGAGGCAACACAACAAAGAGAAGCCATAAAGGAGGAGGCAACACAACAAAGAGAAGCCATAAAAGCTGACTTGGCAGAATTTAAAGTGGAGATGGCCCAAATGAAAGCTGATATGGGCGAGATGAAAGACCAGATAAAGCAGATCCAACAAACACTTCAAGAAAGTGACGACCGAGTTAAAAAAGTTGAAGAACAATCTGATAAAAATGAGAAAAGAATGGATTATCTTGAAGGGAGAGCCGATGAGAGATACAGAAGATATGATGAATCTATTATCCAGCTGGAGATGCAACGAGCTTCGTACGGACTTCGATTTCAGAATATAAAAGAGGAAAAAGATGAAGACTTAAAAGCGACTATGGCGGAAATTATTGGAGCTATACTCCAAGAGGACCCCATAGCTTTACAGAGAGAAATCGATGAAGTATACAGAATCTCGAATAGCTATATCCGTCGGCACAACCTCCCAAGAGAGATACATATTAAGTTTACAAGAAAGGCGTTGCGAGATGAGATACTTCATCATTCAAGAAACTCCCCGCCCCAACGTCAGGGAGTAGAAATAAAGATACTAAAGCAAGTTCCAAGAAGTGTCAGAGAAAACAGAAGAGATTATCACTTTCTAACTAAAATTTTGATCAAAGAAAACATTACTTACCGTTGGCTTATTCCACAAGGACTTTCTCTGACATGGCGTTCTACAAGGTACAAACTGGAAAACGTAGAACAAGCCATGTACTTTCTTGAACAGAGTGGTATTGGCCACTCCGACTACGCAAGTAAGCAACAAGTGGTCCAACTACAACTAGTTCAACAGCAACCAGGGGAAAAATCACCAACTCAGCAAGAAGAAAACTTGGGGGCAACTGCTCAAGTAATAGAGCAGGACCAAGGTGCTAGAAGAGTTCAACCTCAGCGAGAAACCAAAAAACCCATTAAATGACAACGAATAAAGACTTAAAAATCTTTTCCGTAAATGTTAATGGACTTAACGAACCAAGAAAAAGGAAGCAAATTTTCTCTAAAATTAGAAACCAAAATGTTCAGATTGCAATACTACAAGAAGTTCATATTAAAAAAGATAACCAAAAATTACTGTTGAATCCCAAAATTGGAAAAATGTATGCTGCATTAGCAGACCAAAAAAAAAGAGGTGTAGTGATGTATGTTAAGAATTCTATAAATTCCAAACAAATATATAAGGATAAAGAGGGTAGGATATTGATTGTACAAGTAGATATTGAACCTAGACCTCTAGTGGTTGTTTCTATTTATGCTCCCAATGATGATCAAATGACATTTTATAAAAATTTACACCAAATAATAATAGATTTAGCTATTGATAATGTATTGATAATAGGTGACTTCAATGCTATCGCGAATAGACAATTAGACCACTCAGGAGGGGGAGGTAATAAAAAAAGGGGAAAAGGCAAAAAAACAAGAAGAAATTTGCTACCTAGCACTTTTCAAAAAATGAAAGCGGAATTATTACTAAGCGACATTTGGAGGGAAAGACACCCTCACAAAAGGCAATTTACCTTTTACTCCAATCCTCACAAAATTTGGACGAGAATTGACATGTTATGGGCACCAAAAACGGTGGCAGAACAAATAAGAGAGGTCGAGATAGACGTTAATACATGGGCTGATCACAACCCAATAGTGGTCTATATGACGATGAATAATAAACAGAACAACTGGCGGATGAATAGGTATATATTAAATGATAAGAAATATAAGGATTGGATTGAAAAGGAATTAAAAATATTTTTTGAAATTAATAAAACATCAGACACTACTCCACAGAACTTATGGGATACAGTTAAAGCGTATATAAGAGGTTTAACAATATCCTATACAGCAAAACACAATAAGGAAAAGAAATTAGAGTACTTACAATTAACAAACGAACTAAAACAATTAGAATCCTTATCGCAGCAACACATTAAGAACAGAGATCTAAAGACAGAAATAAATGTGATTAAACATAAAATTAGAGTTATAGAACAAAACCAATTAACTGAAAAGATCAAAAGAGCAAAGCAACAATATTTTGAACATGCAAATAAACCTGGCAGATGGCTAGCGTATAAACTTAGAAAACAGAGTCAATCAAAATTAATCCAAAAATTAGAAGATAAAGATGGTAAAATAAAATATGATACAGAAGGTAAGGCAGACATTGTGTATAATTTTTATAAAGAATTATATGCTAAAGATCATGTTATTGAAGATGAAGTTTTTAACTATTTAGAGGCTTCAAATTTACCACAAATAACAGAAGATCAACAGGCCACCATGGATGGACCAATAACAATGGAGGAACTCCTAATAACAATTAAAAAACAGAAAAGCAACAAGGCCACAGGCCCAGATGCCATACCTGCAGAATGGTACAAGATAGACAATGAAACAATAAGAAACCATATGTTAGAAACTTTTAATTTATGTAGACTTGAGGGAAAAATCCCCAAATCTTGGTCAGAATCACTGACAACCTTAATACATAAACAGGGTACAGAACCAGAAAAAATTAAAAACTATAGGCCTATATCATTATTAAATGTAGATTATAAGATCTTTATTGCCATTTACGCAGAGAGACTCAAAAGAGTTATAAATGGAATAATACACCAAGACCAAAATGGGTTTCTTCCAGGGAGACAAATTAAAAATAATATTAGAACTGTAATAAATATACTAGAGTACTATGAACAACACCCAGACAAGACGGCATCTCTAATGTTTCTGGACGCTCAAAAGGCCTTCGACAACGTTAATTGGATATTTATAAAAATGCAATTAAATAAAATGAGATTTGGCCCAAAATTTGTTAACCTAATAGATACCATATATTCAAAACAAACAACGAATATAATATTGAATAACAGTCAATTACCAATACTTGACATAAATAAGGGAGTTCGCCAAGGATGCCCTATATCACCATTGTTATTTATTATGACCCTTGAAACCCTATTAATTAAAATAAGAGCGGACCCCAAAATAAAAGGTTTAACCGTAGGAGATGAAACCTACAAACTCCAGGCCTTTGCAGACGATCTAATGTTTATAATTGAAGAACCGACTACAACAGTTCCTACCTTACTACAAACCATTGAACAATATGGAAACGTAGCAGGTTTAAAGATAAACAAAAGCAAAACACATTACTTGACCAAAAATATGAATAAAACACTAGAAACTAAATTAGAAAGTATTTCTGGAATAAAGACTGTAAAAAAGGTAAAATATTTAGGAATAAATTTAACAGCGAAAACAATAACATTAAAAAATGATAATTATATGAAATTACTAGCAGAAATTAAAAAAGACTTAGCAATGTGGAATAATTTGAAAATATCTTTCTTAGGAAGAATTGCAACAATTAAGATGAACATTTTACCCAAGGTCTTATTTCTTTTTCAGGTAATACCAATAAACCCAGGGGGTATCTTTTTAAAAACTTTAACAAACTTAGTTAAAAAATTTATATGGCAAGGTAAAAAAGCAAGGATAAAAATGAATTGTTTAGAAGATATTAAAGAAAGGAGGATTTGGCCTTCCAAATTGGAAACTATATTATCAGGCCGCTGCATTAACATGGCTTAGAGATTGGATAATCTTAGATAATAAAAGAACACTTGACCTTTAATGCTTGGATGGCACGCATTTTTATGGTATGATAAGGACAAAAACCATTCATATTTTAAAAGGCATACATTAAGGAAATACTTATTAGAAGTATGGAAAGACATAAAGAAGAATCATTTCTTAAGCATCCCAGATTGGTTAGCTCCTTTAGAAGCAATAACGCATCCAAAGTCTATAAAGGACAAGAAAATGACTTATAGATATAAAGAACTATTAAATGATCAGATGAAGCTTAAATCTAGAATTGAACTACAAGAAGGGATAATAATAGATTGGTGGCACTACGCCCAGATCCGATCTAGATATCAGAAGGATAAAACTCTTTACATTTTTAATAAAAGTAAGAATCCTTTAACTACTTTAATAACCACTAACTCAACAAAAATGATAGGTAAAATATATAAACTACTTATTGCTCATAAAAATATAGAGTTGACTTTAAAAGATACTATGATAAGATGGTGTAGAAATATTGGTAAGGAAATAGATATAGACACATAGGAGAAAGTGTGGATTAATAATTGGAAAATGACTAAATCAGTTTCTCTAAAAGAAAACCAAATCAAAATGTTTTATAGATGGCATCTCCCACCAAATAGGATAGCAAAAATGTTTCCCAAAACATCCCCAATATGCTGGAAATGTAAGAAGGATATAGGAACTTATTATCATCAATGGTGGACATGTGGCAAAGCAAAAATATATTGGAAGATGATTGAAAAAATATTAAAAGAAATAATAAAGCAAGATATAGATAATACCCCGGAATTTTACTTATTAGGTGTCACAAACCAGATCTATAAGAAAGAAATTTTTTATTTAATTATACACATATTAACTGCGGCTAGAATAATATATGCGCAAAACTGGAAAGGGGAGGAAATCCCCAAGGAAGAAGAGGTTATAGCTAAGATATTAGATTGCGCTGAAATGGATATGATGACAAGAAGATTAAACGATCAAGAGGATACTAAATTTTATGAAACATGGAACAATGTTTACAAATGGATAGATAAGAAAAAATAAGATATATCTCTAGTGGTTGTTTTTTTTATCTTTTTTTTTTGTATTAGTTTTTACCTAGGTGATAATAATATTAATATTAGTTTAAAAGGACTTTTTGATGATTATGATATAGTAATGTATGTATAAGTATAAGCAACATACCAAGATTTTCGAAGTATAATAGTTGAATTTAGTTTTACTGTTTGGACTGAAGGTTTGATACTACTTTACTATAGTAATTAGGATTATATTAAAGGTATTTTTTCTTTGGTAATTATGTTACACTAACCCTACCTAACACCCATATTAAGATTTGTAAACTTTAACTCAAATTTATTAATTTTTTTTTCTATATAATAGTTAACATATATTTAATTATGTATTCTTTTTCTATATTTGAATGTATACTTTCATAAGAAGCGGGGGAAACACACCCCCACTTTATGTTCATTGTTTGTATGTATTTGTTTGTTTTTTATGAAAAATAATAAAAAAAATTGAAAAAAAAAAAGAAAAAAAAATCTACTTTTTAAATTGAATTTTAATTTTATTATCCGATATCTTTATTATTAATGCATTATTAATATCAAAAAGCCATGATGCGGTTTGATACATCAAAGGACTGGGGGAGCAATCTTGAAAGGCAAGGAGGGTGGGGGCAATTCTAATCTCTGGGGGGAGTTTGTTCCAGAGGGCCGGGGCCGCCACAGAGAAGGTCCCGCCATCACATTCACCCTGCTATGCCTGATTCAGCATTGTTAATTATAGAAAACTGCCCTCCGGTGGTCACGTATGGCGGACACAAAAAGAAATCTACTTTTTAAATTGGATTTTAATTTTATTATCCTATATCTTTATTATTAATGCCTTATTATTATTAACAAGCCATGATGCGGTTTGCTACATCAAAGGAATGGGGGAGCAATCCTGAAAGGCAAGGAGGGTGAGGGCAATTCTAATCTCTGGGGAGAGTTTGTTCCAGAGGGCCGGGGCCGCCACAGAGAAGGTCCCGCCATCACATTCACCCTGCTATGCCTGATTCAGCATTGTTAATGATAGAAAACTGCCCTCCTGTGGTCACGTATTGCAGACACAAAAAGAAATCTACCTTTTAAATTGGATTTTAATTTTATTATCCGATATCTTTATTATTAATGCCTTATTAATATTAACAAGCCATGATGCGGTTTGCTACATCAAAGGAATGAGGGAGCAATCCTGAAAGGCAAGGAGGGTGGGGGCAATTCTAATCTCTGGGGGGAGTTTGTTCCAGAGGGCCGGGGCCGCCACAGAGAAGGTCCCGCCATCACATTCACCCTGCTTTGCCTGATTCAGCATTTATTTATTTATTTATTACTTAGATTTGTATGCCGCCCCTCTCCGAAGACTCGGGGCGGCTCACAACGTGTAAAAAACAAATCATAAGCAATCAGACAAATTTAAAATATTTAAATATTTAAAAAACCCCATATGCTAACAGTCACACACACAGACATACCATGCATAAATTAAACGTGCCCAGGGGGAGATGTTTCAGTTCCCCCATGCCTGACGGCAAAGGTGGGTTTTAAGGAGTTTACGGAAGGCAGGAAGAGTAGGGGCAGTTCTAATCTCCGGGGGGAGTTGGTTCCAGAGAGTCGGTGCCGCCACAGAGAAGGCTCTTCCCCTGGGGCCCGCCAACCGACATTGTTTAGTTGACGGGACCCGGAGAAGGCCCACTCTGTGGGACCTAATCGGTCGCTGGGATTCGTGCGGCAGGAGGCGGTCTCGGAGATATTCTGGTCCGATGCCATGAAGGGCTTTAAAGGTCATAACCAACACTTTGAATTGTGACCGGAAATTGATCGGCAACCAATACAGACTGCGGAGTGATGGTGAAACATGGGCATACCTAGGTAGGCCCATGACTGCTCTCGCAGCTGCATTTTGCACGATCTGAAGTTTCCGAACACTTTTCAAAGGTAGCCCCATGTAGAGAGCATTACAGTAGTCGAACCTCGAGGTGATGAGGGCATGAGTGACTGTGAGCAATGAGTCCCGGTCCAGATAGGGCCGCAACTGGTGCACCAGGCGAACCTGGGCAAACGCCCCCCTCGCCACAGCTGAAAGATGTTGTTCTAATGTGAGCTGTGGATCGAGGAGGACGCCCAAGTTGCGGACCCTCTCTGAGGGGGTCAATAATTCCCCCCCCAGGGTGATGGACGGACAGATGGGATTGTCCTTGGGAGGCAGAACCCACAGCCACTCCGTCTTATCCGGGTTGAGCTTGAGTCTGTTGACACCCATCCAGGCCCCAACAGCCTCCAGGCACCGGCACATCACTTCCACCGCTTCGTTGACTGGGCATGGGGTGGAGATGTAAAGCATTGTTAATGATAGAACACTGCCCTCCTGTGGTCACGTATTGCGGACACAAAAAGAAATCTACTTTTTAAATTGGATTTTAATTTTATTATCCGATATCTTTATTATTAATGCCTTATCAACAAGCCATGATGCGGTTTGATACATCAAAGGAATGGGGGAACAATCCTGAAAGGCAAGGAGGGTGGGGGCAATTCTAATCTCTGGGGGGAGTTGGTTCCAGAAGGCCGGGGCCGCCACAGAGAAGGTCCCGCCATCACATTAAGCCTGCTATGCCTGATTCAGCATTGTTAATGATAGAAAACTGCCCTCCGGTGGTCACGTCCGGTATTGCGGACGCAAAAAGAAATCTATTGGATTTTACTTTTATTATCCGATATCTTTATTATTAATGCGTTATTAATATCAACAAGCCATGATGCGGTTTGATACATCAAAGGAATGGGGGAGCAATCCTGAAAGGCAAGGAGGGTGGGGGCAATTCTAATCTCTGGGGGGAGTTGGTTCCAGAGGGCCGGGGCCGCCACAGAGAAGGTCCCGCCATCACATTCACCCTGCTATGCCTGATTCAGCATTGTTAATGATAGAAAATTGCCCTCCGGTGGTCACGTATTGCGGACACAAAAAGAAATCTACTTTTTAAATTGGATTTTAATTTTATTATCCGATATCTTTATAATTAATGCCTTATTAATATCAAAAAGCCATGATGCGGTTCGATACATCAAAGGAATGGGGGAGCAATCCTGAAAGGCAGGGAGGGTGGGGGCAATTCAAATCTCTGGGGGGAGTTTGTTCCACATGGCCGGGGCCGCCACAGAGAAGGTCCCGCCATCACATTCACCCTGCTATGCCTGATTCAGCATTGTTAATGATAGAAAACTGCCCTCCGGTGGTCACGTATTGCGGACACAAAAAGAAATCTACTTTTTAAATTGAATTTTAATTTTATTATCCGATATCTTTATTATTAATGCATTATTAATATCAAAAAGCCATGATGCGGTTTGATATATCAAAGGACTGGGGGAGCAATCCTGAAAGGCAAGGAGGGTGGGGGCAATTCTAATCTCTGGGGGGAGTTTGTTCCAGAGGGCCGGGGCCGCCACAGAGAAGGTCCCGCCATCACATTCACCCTGCTATGCCTGATTCAGCATTGTTAATGATAGAAAACTGCCCTCCGGCGGTCACGTATGGCGGACACAAAAAGAAATCTACTTTTTAAATTGGATTTTAATTTTATTATCCTATATCTTTATTATTAATGCCTTATTATTATTAACAAGCCATGATGCGGTTTGCTACATCAAAGGAATGGGGGAGCAATCCTGAAAGGCAAGGAGGGTGAGGGCAATTCTAATCTCTGGGGAGAGTTTATTCCAGAGGGCCGGGGCCGCCACAGAGAAGGTCCCGCCATCACATTCACCCTGCTATGCCTGATTCAGCATTGTTAATGATAGAAAACTGCCCTCCTGTGGTCACGTATTGCAGACACAAAAAGAAATCTACCTTTTAAATTGGATTTTAATTTTATTATCCGATATCTTTATTATTAATGCCTTATTAATATCAACAAGCCATGATGCGGTTTGATACATCAAAGGAATGGGGGAGCAACCTTGAAAGGCAAGGAGGGTGGGGGCAATTCTAATCTCTGGGGGGAGTTGGTTCCAGAGGGCCTGGGCCGCCACAGAGAAGGTCCCGCCATCCCATTAACCCTGCTATGCCTGATTCAGTATTGTTAATTATAGAAAACTGCCCTCCGGCGGTCACGTATTGCGGACACAAAAAGAAATCTACTTTTTAAATTGGATTTTAATTTTATTATCCTATATCTTTATTATTAATGCCTTATTAATATTAACAAGCCATGATGCGGTTTGCTACATCAAAGGAATGAGGGAGCAATCCTGAAAGGCAAGGAGGGTGGGGGCAATTCTAATCTCTGGGGGGAGTTTGTTCCAGAGGGCCGGGGCCGCCACAGAGAAGGTCCCGCCATCACATTCACCCTGCTTTGCCTGATTCAGCATTGTTAATGATAGAAAACTGCCCTCCTGTGGTCACGTATTGCGGACACAAAAAGAAATCTACTTTTTAAATTGGATTTTAATTTTATTATCCGATATCTTTATTATTAATGCCTTATTAATATCAACAAGCCATGATGCGGTTTGATACATCAAAGTAATGGGGGAACAATCCTGAAAGGCAAGGAGGGTGGGGGCAATTCTAATCTCTGGGGGGAGTTGGTTCCAGAAGGCCGGGGCCGCCACAGAGAAGGTCCCGCCATCAGATTAACCCTGCTATGCATGATTCAGCATTGTTAATGATAGAAAACTGCCCTCCGGTGGTCACGTCCGGTATTGCGGACGCAAAAAGAAATCTATTGGATTTTAATTTTATTAGCCGATATCTTTATTATTAATGCGTTATTAATATCAACAAGCCATGATGCGGTTTGATACATCAAAGGAATGGGGGAGCAATCCTGAAAGGCAGGGAGGGTGGGGGCAATTCAAATCTCTGGGGGGAGTTTGTTCCACATGGCCGGGGCCGCCACAGAGAAGGTCCCGCCATCACATTCACCCTGCTATGCCTGATTCAGCATTGTTAATGATAGAAAACTGCCCTCCGGTGGTCACGTATTGCGGACACCAAAAGAAATCTACTTTTTAAATTGAATTTTAATTTTATTATCCGATATCTTTATTATTAATGCATTATTAATATCAAAAAGCCATGATGCGGTTTGATACATCAAAGGACTGGGGGAGCAATCCTGAAAGGCAAGGAGGGTGGGGGCAATTCTAATCTCTGGGGGGAGTTTGTTCCAGAGGACCGGGGCCGCCACAGAGAAGGTCCCGCCATCACATTCACCCTGCTATGCCTGATTCAGCATTGTTAATTATAGAAAACTGCCCTCCGATGGTCACGTATGGCGGACACAAAAAGAAATCTACTTTTTAAATTGGATTTTAATTTTATTATCCTATATCTTTATTATTAATGCCTTATTATTATTAACAAGCCATGATGCGGTTTGCTACATCAAAGGAATGGGGGAGCAATCCTGAAAGGCAAGGAGGGTGAGGGCAATTCTAATCTCTGGGGAGAGTTTGTTCCAGAGGGCCGGGGCCGCCACAGAGAAGGTCCCGCCATCACATTCACCCTGCTATGCCTGATTCAGCATTGTTAATGATAGAAAACTGCCCTCCTGTGGTCACGTATTGCAGACACAAAAAGAAATCTACCTTTTAAATTGGATTTTAATTTTATTATCCGATATCTTTATTATTAATGCCTTATTAATATCAACAAGCCATGATGCGGTTTGATACATCAAAGGAATGGGGGAGCAACCTTGAAAGGCAAGGAGGGTGGGGGCAATTCTAATCTCTGGGGGGAGTTGGTTCCAGAGGGCCTGGGCCGCCACAGAGAAGGTCCCGCCATCACATTAACCCTGCTATGCCTGATTCAGCATTGTTAATTATAGAAAACTGCCCTCCGGCAGTCACGTATTGCGGACACAAAAAGAAATCTACTTTTTAAATTGGATTTTAATTTTATTATCCTATATCTTTATTATTAATGCGTTATTAATATCAACAAGCCATGATGCGGTTTGATACATCAAAGGAATGGGGGAGCAATCCTGAAAGGCAAGGAGGGTGGGGGCAATTCTAATCTCTGGGGGAAGTTTGTTCCAGAGGGCCGGGGCCGCCACAGAGAAGATCCCGCCATCACATTCACCCTGCTATGCCTGATTCAGCATTGTTAATGATAGAAAATTGCCCTCCGGTGGTCACGTATTGCGGACACAAAAAGAAATCTACTTTTTAGATTGAATTTTAATTTTATTATCCTATATCTTTATTATTAATGCCTTATTATTATTAACAAGCCATGATGCTATTTCCTACATCAAAGGATTGGGGGAGCAATCCTGAAAGGCAAGGAGGGTGGGGGCAATTCTAATCTCTGGGGGGAGTTGGTTCCAGAGGGCCGGGGCCGCCACAGAGAAGGTCCCGCCATCACATTCACCCTGCTATGCCTGATTCAGCATTGTTAATGATAGAAAACTGCCCTCCGGCGGTCACGTATTGCGGACACAAAAAGAAATCTACTTTTTAAATTGGATTTTAATTATATTATCCTATATCTTTATTATTAATGCCTTATTAATATTAACAAGCCATGATGCGGTTTGCTACATCAAAGGAATGAGGGAGCAATCCTGAAAGGCAAGGAGGGTGGGGGCAATTCTAATCTCTGGGGGGAGTTTGTTCCAGAGGGCCGGGGCCGCCACAGAGAAGGTCCCGCCATCACATTAACCCTGCTATGCCTGATTCAGCATTGTTAATGATAGAAAACTGCCCTCCGGTGGTCACGTCCGGTATTGCGGACGCAAAAAGAAATCTATTGGATTTTAATTTTATTAGCCGATATCTTTATTATTAATGCGTTATTAATATCAACAAGCCATGATGCGGTTTGATACATCAAAGGAATGGGGGAGCAATCCTGAAAGGCAGGGAGGGTGGGGGCAATTCAAATCTCTGGGGGGAGTTTGTTCCACATGGCCGGGGCCGCCACAGAGAAGGTCCCGCCATCACATTCACCCTGCTATGCCTGATTCAGCATTGTTAATGATAGAAAACTGCCCTCCGGTGGTCACGTATTGCGGACACCAAAAGAAATCTACTTTTTAAATTGAATTTTAATTTTATTATCCGATATCTTTATTATTAATGCATTATTAATATCAAAAAGCCATGATGCGGTTTGATACATCAAAGGACTGGGGGAGCAATCCTGAAAGGCAAGGAGGGTGGGGGCAATTCTAATCTCTGGGGGGAGTTTGTTCCAGAGGACCGGGGCCGCCACAGAGAAGGTCCCGCCATCACATTCACCCTGCTATGCCTGATTCAGCATTGTTAATTATAGAAAACTGCCCTCCGATGGTCACGTATGGCGGACACAAAAAGAAATCTACTTTTTAAATTGGATTTTAATTTTATTATCCTATATCTTTATTATTAATGCCTTATTATTATTAACAAGCCATGATGCGGTTTGCTACATCAAAGGAATGGGGGAGCAATCCTGAAAGGCAAGGAGGGTGAGGGCAATTCTAATCTCTGGGGAGAGTTTGTTCCAGAGGGCCGGGGCCGCCACAGAGAAGGTCCCGCCATCACATTCACCCTGCTATGCCTGATTCAGCATTGTTAATGATAGAAAACTGCCCTCCTGTGGTCACGTATTGCAGACACAAAAAGAAATCTACCTTTTAAATTGGATTTTAATTTTATTATCCGATATCTTTATTATTAATGCCTTATTAATATCAACAAGCCATGATGCGGTTTGATACATCAAAGGAATGGGGGAGCAACCTTGAAAGGCAAGGAGGGTGGGGGCAATTCTAATCTCTGGGGGGAGTTGGTTCCAGAGGGCCTGGGCCGCCACAGAGAAGGTCCCGCCATCACATTAACCCTGCTATGCCTGATTCAGCATTGTTAATTATAGAAAACTGCCCTCCGGCGGTCACGTATTGCGGACACAAAAAGAAATCTACTTTTTAAATTGGATTTTAATTTTATTATCCTATATCTTTATTATTAATGCGTTATTAATATCAACAAGCCATGATGCGGTTTGATACATCAAAGGAATGGGGGAGCAATCCTGAAAGGCAAGGAGGGTGGGGGCAATTCTAATCTCTGGGGGAAGTTTGTTCCAGAGGGCCGGGGCCGCCACAGAGAAGATCCCGCCATCACATTCACCCTGCTATGCCTGATTCAGCATTGTTAATGATAGAAAATTGCCCTCCGGTGGTCACGTATTGCGGACACAAAAAGAAATCTACTTTTTAGATTGAATTTTAATTTTATTATCCTATATCTTTATTATTAATGCCTTATTATTATTAACAAGCCATGATGCTATTTCCTACATCAAAGGATTGGGGGAGCAATCCTGAAAGGCAAGGAGGGTGGGGGCAATTCTAATCTCTGGGGGGAGTTGGTTCCAGAGGGCCGGGGCCGCCACAGAGAAGGTCCCGCCATCACATTCACCCTGCTATGCCTGATTCAGCATTGTTAATGATAGAAAACTGCCCTCCGGCGGTCACGTATTGCGGACACAAAAAGAAATCTACTTTTTAAATTGGATTTTAATTATATTATCCTATATCTTTATTATTAATGCCTTATTAATATTAACAAGCCATGATGCGGTTTGCTACATCAAAGGAATGAGGGAGCAATCCTGAAAGGCAAGGAGGGTGAGGGCAATTCTAATCTCTGGGGGGAGTTTGTTCCAGAGGGCCGGGGCCACCACAGAGAAGGTCCCGCCATCACATTCACCCTGCTATGCCTGATTCAGCATTGTTAATGATAGAAAACTGCCCTCCTGTGGTCACGTATTGCAGACAGAAAAAGAAATCTTCCTTTTAAATTGGATTTTAATTTTATTATCCGATATCTTTATTATTAATGCCTTATTAATATCAACAAGCCATGATGCGGTTTGATACATCAAAGGAATGGGGGAGCAACCTTGAAAGGCAAGGAGGGTGGGGGCAATTCTAATCTCTGGGGGGAGTTGGTTCCAGAGGGCCTGGGCCGCCACAGAGAAGGTCCCGCCATCACATTAACCCTGCTATGCCTGATTCAGCATTGTTAATTATAGAAAACTGCCCTCCGGCGGTCACGTATTGCGGACACAAAAAGAAATCTACTTTTTAAATTGGATTTTAATTTTATTATCCTATATCTTTATTATTAATGCCTTATTAATATTAACAAGCCATGATGCGGTTTGCTACATCAAAGGAATGAGGGAGCAATCCTGAAAGGCAAGGAGGGTGGGGGCAATTCTAATCTCTGGGGGGAGTTTGTTCCAGAGGGCCGGGGCCGCCACAGAGAAGGTCCCGCCATCACATTAACCCTGCTATGCCTGATTCAGCATTGTTAATTATAGAAAACTGCCCTCCGGCGGTCACGTATTGCGGACACAAAAAGAAATCTACTTTTTAAATTGGATTTTAATTTTATTATCCTATATCTTTATTATTAATGCGTTATTAATATCAACAAGCCATGATGCGGTTTGATACATCAAAGGAATGGGGGAGCAATCCTGAAAGGCAAGGAGGGTGGGGGCAATTCTAATCTCTGGGGGAAGTTTGTTCCAGAGGGCCGGGGCCGCCACAGAGAAGATCCCGTCATCACATTCACCCTGCTATGCCTGATTCAGCATTGTTAATGATAGAAAATTGCCCTCCGGTGGTCACGTATTGCGGACACAAAAAGAAATCTACTTTTTAGATTGAATTTTAATTTTATTATCCTATATCTTTATTATTAATGCCTTATTATTATTAACAAGCCATGATGCTATTTCCTACATCAAAGGATTGGGGGAGCAATCCTGAAAGGCAAGGAGGGTGGGGGCAATTCTAATCTCTGGGGGGAGTTGGTTCCAGAGGGCCGGGGCCGCCACAGAGAAGGTCCCGCCATCACATTCACCCTGCTATGCCTGATTCAGCATTGTTAATGATAGAAAACTGCCCTCCGGCGGTCACGTATTGCGGACACAAAAAGAAATCTACTTTTTAAATTGGATTTTAATTATATTATCCTATATCTTTATTATTAATGCCTTATTAATATTAACAAGCCATGATGCGGTTTGCTACATCAAAGGAATGAGGGAGCAATCCTGAAAGGCAAGGAGGGTGAGGGCAATTCTAATCTCTGGGGGGAGTTTGTTCCAGAGGGCCGGGGCCGCCACAGAGAAGGTCCCGCCATCACATTCACCCTGCTATGCCTGATTCAGCATTGTTAATGATAGAAAACTGCCCTCCTGTGGTCACGTATTGCAGACAGAAAAAGAAATCTTCCTTTTAAATTGGATTTTAATTTTATTATCCGATATCTTTATTATTAATGCCTTATTAATATCAACAAGCCATGATGCGGTTTGATACATCAAAGGAATGGGGGAGCAACCTTGAAAGGCAAGGAGGGTGGGGGCAATTCTAATCTCTGGGGGGAGTTGGTTCCAGAGGGCCTGGGCCGCCACAGAGAAGGTCCCGCCATCACATTAACCCTGCTATGCCTGATTCAGCATTGTTAATTATAGAAAACTGCCCTCCGGCGGTCACGTATTGCGGACACAAAAAGAAATCTACTTTTTAAATTGGATTTTAATTTTATTATCCTATATCTTTATTATTAATGCCTTATTAATATTAACAAGCCATGATGCGGTTTGCTACATCAAAGGAATGAGGGAGCAATCCTGAAAGGCAAGGAGGGTGGGGGCAATTCTAATCTCTGGGGGGAGTTTGTTCCAGAGGGCCGGGGCCGCCACAGAGAAGATCCCGCCATCACATTCACCCTGCTATGCCTGATTCAGCATTGTTAATGATAGAAAATTGCCCTCCGGTGGTCACGTATTGCGGACACAAAAAGAAATCTACTTTTTAGATTGAATTTTAATTTTATTATCCTATATCTTTATTATTAATGCCTTATTATTATTAACAAGCCATGATGCTATTTCCTACATCAAAGGATTGGGGGAGCAATCCTGAAAGGCAAGGAGGGTGGGGGCAATTCTAATCTCTGGGGGGAGTTGGTTCCAGAGGGCCGGGGCCGCCACAGAGAAGGTCCCGCCATCACATTCACCCTGCTATGCCTGATTCAACATTGTTAATGATAGAAAACTGCCCTCCGGCGGTCACGTATTGCGGACACAAAAAGAAATCTACTTTTTAAATTGGATTTTAATTATATTATCCTATATCTTTATTATTAATGCCTTATTAATATTAACAAGCCATGATGCGGTTTGCTACATCAAAGGAATGAGGGAGCAATCCTGAAAGGCAAGGAGGGTGAGGGCAATTCTAATCTCTGGGGGGAGTTTGTTCCAGAGGGCCGGGGCCGCCACAGAGAAGGTCCCGCCATCACATTCACCCTGCTATGCCTGATTCAGCATTGTTAATGATAGAAACCTGCCCTCCTGTGGTCACGTATTGCAGACACAAAAAGAAATCTACTTTTTAAATTGGATTTTAATTATATTATCCTATATCTTTATTATTAATGCCTTATTAATATCAACAAGCCATGATGCGGTTTGCTACATCAAAGGAATGGGGGAGCAACCTTGAAAGGCAAGGAGGGTGGGGGCAATTCTAATCTCTGGGGGGAGTTGGTTCCAGAGGGCCTGGGCCGCCACAGAGAAGGTCCCGCCATCACATTAACCCTGCTATGCCTGATTCAGCATTGTTAATTATAGAAAACTGCCCTCCGGCGGTCACGTATTGCGGACACAAAAAGAAATCTACTTTTTAAATTGGATTTTAATTTTATTATCCTATATCTTTATTATTAATGCCTTATTAATATTAACAAGCCATGATGCGGTTTGCTACATCAAAGGAATGAGGGAGCAATCCTGAAAGGCAAGGAGGGTGGGGGCAATTCTAATCTCTGGGGGGAGTTTGTTCCAGAGGGCCGGGACCGCCACAGAGAAGGTCCCGCCATCACATTAACCCTGCTATGCCTGATTCAGCATTGTTAATGATAGAAAACTGCCCTCCGGTGGTCACGTCCGGTATTGCGGACGCAAAAAGAAATCTATTGGATTTTAATTTTATTATCCGATATCTTTATTATTAATGCGTTATTAATATCAACAAGCCATGATGCGGTTTGATACATCAAAGGAATGGGGGAGCAATCCTGAAAGGCAAGGAGGGAGGGGGCAATTCTAATCTCCTGGGGCAGTTTGTTCCAGAGGGCCGGGGCCGCCACAGAGAAGATCCCGCCATCACATTCACCCTGCTATGCCTGATTCAGCATTGTTAATGATAGAAAATTGCCCTCCGGTGGTCACGTATTGCGGACACAAAAAGAAATCTACTTTTTAGATTGAATTTTAATTTTATTATCCTATATCTTTATTATTAATGCCTTATTATTATTAACAAGCCATGATGCTATTTCCTACATCAAAGGATTGGGGGAGCAATCCTGAAAGGCAAGGAGGGTGGGGGCAATTCTAATCTCTGGGGGGAGTTGGTTCCAGAGGGCCGGGGCCGCCACAGAGAAGGTCCCGCCATCACATTCACACTGCTATGCCTGATTCAGCATTGTTAATGATAGAAAACTGCCCTCCGGCGGTCACGTATTGCGGACACAAAAAGAAATCTACTTTTTAAATTGGATTTTAATTTTATTATCCTATATCTTTATTATTAATGCCTTATTAATATTAACAAGCCATGATGCGGTTTGCTACATCAAAGGAATGAGGGAGCAATCCTGAAAGGCAAGGTGGGTGGGGGCAATTCTAATCTCTGGGGGGAGTTTGTTCCAGAGGGCCGGGGCCGCCACAGAGAAGGTCCCGCCATCACATTCACCCTGCTTTGCCTGATTCAGCATTGTTAATGATAGAAAACTGCCCTCCTGTGGTCACGTATTGCGGACACAAAAAGAAATCTACTTTTTAAATTGGATTTTAATTTTATTATCCGATATCTTTATTATTAATGCCTTATTAATATCAACAAGCCATGATGCGGTTTGATACATCAAAGGAATGGGGGAACAATCCTGAAAGGCAAGGAGGGTGGGGGCAATTCTAATCTCTGGGGGGAGTTGGTTCCAGAGGGCCGGGGCCGCCACAGAGAAGGTCCCGCCATCAGATTCACCCTGCTATGCCTGATTCAGCATTGTTAATGATAGAAAACTGCCCTCCGGTGGTCACGTATTGCGGACACAAAAAGAAATATTCTTTTTAAATTGGATTTTAATTTTATTATCCGATATCTTTATTATTAATGCCTTATTAATATCAACAAGCCATGATGCGGTTTGATACATCAAAGGAATGGGGGAGCAATCCTGAAAGGCTAGGAGGGTGGAGGCAATTCTAATATCTGGGGGGAGTTGGTTTCAGAGGGCCGGGGCCGCCACACAGAAGGTCCCGCCATCACATTAACCCCGCTATGCCTGATTCAGCATTGTTAATGATAGAAACCTTTCCTCCGGTGGTCACGTCCGGTATTGCGGACGCAAAAAGAAATCTATTGGATTTTAATTTTATTATGCGATATCTTTATTATTAATGCCTTATTAATATTAACAAGCCATGATGCGGTTTGCTACATCAAAGGAATGGGGGAGCAATCCTGAAAGGCAAGGAGGGTGGAGGCAATTCAAATCTCTGGGAGGAGTTGGTTCCAGAGGGCCGGGGCCGCCACAGAGAAGGTCCCGCCATCACATTAACCCTGCTATGCCTGATTCAGCATTATTAATGATACAAAACTGTCCTCCGGTGGTCACGTATTGCGGACACAAAAAGAAATCTTTTTAAATTGGATTTTAATTTTATTATCGGATATCTTTATTATTAATGCCTTATTAGTATCAACAAGCCATGATGCGGTTTGATACATCAAAGGAATGGGGGAGCAATCCTGAAAGGCAGGGAGGTTGGGGGCAATTCTAATCTCTGGGGGGAGTTTGTTCCAGAGCGCCGGGGCCGCCACAGAGAAGGTCCCGCCATCACATTAACCCTGTTATGCCTGATTCAGCATTGTTAATGATAGAAACCTGTCCTCCGGTGGTCACGTCCGGTATTGCGGACGCAAAAAGAAATATATTGGATTTTAATTTTATTATGCGATATCTTTATTATTAATGCCTTATTAATATTAACAAGCCATGATGCGGTTTGCTACATCAAAGGAATGGGGGAGCAATCCTGAAAGGCAAGGAGGATGGAGGCAATTCAAATCTCTGGGGGGAGTTGGTTCCAGAGGGCCGGGGCCGCCACAGAGAAGGTCCCGCCATCATATTAACCCTGCTATGCCTGATTCAGCATTATTAATGATACAAAACTGTCCTCCGGTGGTCACGTATTGCGGACACAAAAAGAAATCTACTTTTTAAATTGGATTTTAATTTTATTATCCGATATCTTTATAATTAATGCCTTATTAATATCAAAAAGCCATGATGCGGTTCGATACATCAAAGGAATGGGGGAGCAATCCTGAAAGGCAGGGAGGTTGGGGGCAATTCTAATCTCTGGGGGGAGTTGGTTGCACATGGCCGGGGCCACCACAGAGAAGGTCCCGCCATCACATTCACCCTGCTATGCCTGATTCAGCATTGTTAATGATAGAAAACTGCCCTCCGGTGGTCACGTATTGCGGACACAAAAAGAAATCTACTTTTTAAATTGAATTTTAATTTTATTATCCGATATCTTTATTATTAATGCATTATTAATATCAAAAAGCCATGATGCAGTTTGATACATCAAAGGGCTGGGGGAGCAATCCTGAAAGGCAAGGAGGGTGGGGGCAATTCTAATCTCTGGGGGGAGTTTGTTCCAGAGGGCCGGGGCCGCCACAGAGAAGGTCCCGCCATCACATTCACCCTGCTATGCCTGATTCAGCATTGTTAATGATAGAAAATTGCCCTCCGGTGGTCACGTATTGCGGACACAAAAAGAAATCTACTTTTTAGATTGAATTTTAATTTTATTATCCTATATCTTTATTATTAATGCCTTATTATTATTAACAAGCCATGATGCTATTTCCTACATCAAAGGATTGGGGGAGCAATCCTGAAAGGCAAGGAGGGTGGGGGCAATTCTAATCTCTGGGGGGAGTTGGTTCCAGAGGGCCGGGGCCGCCACAGAGAAGGTCCCGCCATCAGATTCACCCTGCTATGCCTGATTCATCATTGTTAATGATACAAACCTGCCCTCCGGTGGTCACGTCCCGTATTTTGCAGAGGCAAAAAGAAATCTATTGGATTTTAATGTTATTATCCGATATCTTTATTATTAATGCCTTATTAATATTAACAAGCGATGATGCGGGTTTGCTACATCAAAGGAATGGGGGAGCAATCCTGAAAGGCTAGGAGGGTGGAGGCAATTCTAATATCTGGGGGGAGTTGGTTTCAGAGGGCCGGGGCCGCCACACAGAAGGTCCCGCCATCACATTAACCCCGCTATGCCTGATTCAGCATTGTTAATGATAGAAACCTTTCCTCCGGTGGTCACGTCCGGTATTGCGGACGCAAAAAGAAATCTATTGGATTTTAATTTTATTATGCGATATCTTTATTATTAATGCCTTATTAATATTAACAAGCCATGATGCGGTTTGCTACATCAAAGGAATGGGGGAGCAATCCTGAAAGGCAAGGAGGGTGGAGGCAATTCAAATCTCTGGGAGGAGTTGGTTCCAGAGGGCCGGGGCCGCCACAGAGAAGGTCCCGCCATCACATTAACCCTGCTATGCCTGATTCAGCATTATTAATGATACAAAACTGTCCTCCGGTGGTCACGTATTGCGGACACAAAAAGAAATCTTTTTAAATTGGATTTTAATTTTATTATCGGATATCTTTATTATTAATGCCTTATTAGTATCAACAAGCCATGATGCGGTTTGATACATCAAAGGAATGGGGGAGCAATCCTGAAAGGCAGGGAGGTTGGGGGCAATTCTAATCTCTGGGGGGAGTTTGTTCCAGAGGGCCGGGGCCGCCACAGAGAAGGTCCCGCCATCACATTAACCCTGTTATGCCTGATTCAGCATTGTTAATGATAGAAAACTGCTCTCCGCTGGTCACGTATTGCGGACACAAAAAGAAATCTACTTTTTAAATTGAATTTTAATTGTATGATCCGATATCTTTATAATTAATGCCTTATTAATATTAACAAGCCATGATGCGGTTCGCTACATCAAAGGAATGGGGGAGCAATCCTGAAAGGCAAGGAGGGTGGGGGCAATTCTAATCTCTGGGGGGAGTTGGTTCCAGAGGGCCGGGGCCGCCACAGAGAAGGTCCCGCCATCACATTCACACTGCTATGCCTGATTCAGCATTGTTAATGATAGAAAACTGCCCTCCTGTGGTCACGTATTGCGGACACCAAAAGAAATCTACTTTTTAAATTGGATTTTAATTTTATTATCTGATATCTTTATTATTAATGCCTTATTAATATCAACAAGCCATGATGCGGTTTGATACATCAAAGGAATGGGGGAACAATCCTGAAAGGCAAGGAGGGTGGGGGCAATTCTAATCTCTGGGGGGAGTTGGTTCCAGAAGGCCGGGGCCGCCACAGAGAAGGTCCCGCCATCACATTAACCCTGCTATGCCTGATTCAGCATTGTTAATGATAGAAAACTGCCCTCCGGTGGTCACGTCCGGTATTGCGGACGTAAAAAGAAATCTATTGGATTTTAATTTTATTATCCGATATCTTTATTATTAATGCGTTATTAATATCAACAAGCCATGATGCGGTTTGATACATCAAAGGAATGGGGGAGCAATCCTGAAAGGCAAGGAGGGTGGGGGCAATTCTAATCTCTGGGGGCAGTTTGTTCCAGAGGGCCGGGGCCGCCACAGAGAAGATCCCGCTATCACATTCACCCTGCTATGCCTGATTCAGCATTGTTAATGATAGAAAATTGCCCTCCGGTGGTCACGTATTGCGGACACAAAAAGAAATCTACTTTTTAGATTGAATTTTAATTTTATTATCCTATATCTTTATTATTAATGCCTTATTATTATTAACAAGCCATGATGCTATTTCCTACATCAAAGGATTGGGGGAGCAATCCTGAAAGGCAAGGAGGGTGGGGGCAATTCTAATCTCTGGGGGGAGTTGGTTCCAGAGGGCCGGGGCCGCCACAGAGAAGGTCCCGCCATCACATTCACCCTGCTATGCCTGATTCAGCATTGTTAATGATAGAAAACTGCCCTCCGGCGGTCACGTATTGCGGACACAAAAAGAAATCTACTTTTTAAATTGGATTTTAATTTTATTATCGGATATCTTTATTATTAATGCCTTATTAATATCAACAAGCCATGATGCGGTTTGATACATCAAAGGAATGGGGGAGCCATCCTGAAAGGCAAGGAGGGTGGGGGCAATTCTAATCTCTGGGGGGAGTTGGTTCCAGAGGGCCGGGGCCGCCACAGAGAAGGTCCCGCCATCACATTAACCCCGCTATGCCTGATTCATCATTGTTAATGATACAAACCTGCCCTCCGGTGGTCACGTCCCGTATTTTGCAGAGGCAAAAAGAAATCTATTGGATTTTAATGTTATTATCCGATATCTTTATTATTAATGCCTTATTAATATTAACAAGCGATGATGCGGGTTTGCTACATCAAAGGAATGGGGGAGCAATCCTGAAAGGCTAGGAGGGTGGAGGCAATTCTAATATCTGGGGGGAGTTGGTTTCAGAGGGCCGGGGCCGCCACACAGAAGGTCCCGCCATCACATTAACCCCGCTATGCCTGATTCAGCATTGTTAATGATAGAAACCTTTCCTCCGGTGGTCACGTCCGGTATTGCGGACGCAAAAAGAAATCTATTGGATTTTAATTTTATTATGCGATATCTTTATTATTAATGCCTTATTAATATTAACAAGCCATGATGCGGTTTGCTACATCAAAGGAATGGGGGAGCAATCCTGAAAGGCAAGGAGGGTGGAGGCAATTCAAATCTCTGGGAGGAGTTGGTTCCAGAGGGCCGGGGCCGCCACAGAGAAGGTCCCGCCATCACATTAACCCTGCTATGCCTCATTCAGCATTATTAATGATACAAAACTGTCCTCCGGTGGTCACGTATTGCGGACACAAAAAGAAATCTTCTTTTTAAATTGGATTTTAATTTTATTATCGGATATCTTTATTATTAATGCCTTATTAGTATCAACAAGCCATGATGCGGTTTGATACATCAAAGGAATGGGGGAGCAATCCTGAAAGGCAGGGAGGTTGGGGGCAATTCTAATCTCTGGGGGGAGTTTGTTCCAGAGGGCCGGGGCCGCCACAGAGAAGGTCCCGCCATCACATTAACCCTGTTATGCCTGATTCAGCATTGTTAATGATAGAAAACTGCTCTCCGGTGGTCACGTATTGCGGACACAAAAAGAAATCTACTTTTTAAATTGAATTTTAATTGTATGATCCGATATCTTTATAATTAATGCCTTATTAATATTAACAAGCCATGATGCGGTTCGCTACATCAAAGGAATGGGGGAGCAATCCTGAAAGGCAAGGAGGGTGGGGGCAATTCTAATCTCTGGGGGGAGTTGGTTCCACATGGCCGGGGCCGCCACAGAGAAGGTCCCGCCATCACATTAACCCTGCTATGCCTGATTCAGCATTGTTAATGATAGAAAACTGCCCTCCGGTGGTCACGTACTGCGGACACAAAAAGAAATCTATTGGATTTTAATTTTATACCTGATTCAGCATTGTTAATGATAGAAAACTGCCCTCCTGTGGTCACGTATTGTGGACACAAAAAGAAATCTACTTTTTAAATTGGATTTTAATTTTATTATCCGATATCTTTATTATTAATGCCTTATTAATATCAACAAGCCATGATGCGGTTTGATACATCAAAGGAATGGGGAACAATCCTGAAAGGCAAGGAGGGTGGGGGCAATTCTAATCTCCGGGGGGAGTTGGTTCCAGAAGGCCGGGGCCGCCACAGAGAAGGTCCCGCCATCACATTAACCCTGCTATGCCTGATTTAGCATTTTTAATGATAGAAAACTGCCCTCCGGTGGTCACGTCCGGTATTGCGGACGCAAAAAGAAATCTATTGGATTTTAATTTTATTATCCGATATCTTTATTATTAATGCCTTATTATTATTAACAAGCCATGATGCTATTTCCTACATCAAAGGATTGGGGGAGCAATCCTGAAAGGCAAGGAGGGTGGGGGCAATTCTAATCTCTGGGGGGAGTTTGTTCCAGAGGGCCGGGGCCGCCACAGAGAAGGTCCCGCCACCACATTCACCCTGCTATGCCTGATTCAGCATTGTTAATGATAGAAAACTGCCCTCCTGTGGTCACGTATTGCGGACACAAAAAGAAATCTACTTTTTAAATTGGATTTTAATTTTATTATCCGATATCTTTATTATTAATGCCTTATTAATATCAACAAGCCATGATGCGGTTTGATACATCAAAGGAATGGGGGAACAATCCTGAAAGGCAAGGAGGGTGGGGGCAATTCTAATCTCTGGGGGGAGTTGGTTCCAGAGAGCCAGGGCTGCCACAGAGAGGGTCCCGCCATCACATTAACCCTGCTATGCCTGATTCAGCATTGTTAATGATAGAAAACTGCCCTCCGGTGGTCACGTACGGTAGGGAGCAATCCCAAAAGGCAAGGAGGGTGGGGGCAATTCTAATCTCTGGGGGGAGTTGGTTCCAGAGGGCCGGGGCCGCCACAGAGAAGGTCCCGCCATCAGATTCACCCTGCTATGCCTGATTCAGCATTGTTAATGGTAGAAAACTGCCCTCCGGTGGTCACGTATTGCGGACACAAAAAGAAATCTTCTTTTTAAATTGGATTTTAATTTTATTATCGGATATCTTTATTATTAATGCCTTATTAATATCAACAAGCCATGATGCGGTTTGATACATCAAAGGAATGGGGGAACAATCCTGAAAGGCAAGGAGGGTGGGGGCAATTCTAATCTCTGGGGGGAGTTGGTTCCAGAGGGCCGGGGCCGCCACAGAGAAGGTCCCGCCATCACATTAACCCCGCTATGCCTGATTCAGCATTGTTAATGATACAAACCTGCCCTCCGGTGGTCACGTCCGGTATTTTGCATAGGCAAAAAGAAATCTATTGGATTTTAATGTTATTATCCGATATCTTTATTATTAATGCCTTATTAATATTAACAAGCGATGATGCGGGTTTGCTACATCAAAGGAATGGGGGAGCAATCCTGAAAGGCTAGGAGGGTGGAGGCAATTCTAATATCTGGGGGGAGTTGGTTTCAGAGGGCCGGGGCCGCCACACAGAAGGTCCCGCCATCACATTAACCCCGCTATGCCTGATTCAGCATTGTTAATGATAGAAACCTGTCCTCCGGTGGTCACGTCCGGTATTGCGGACGCAAAAAGAAATCTATTGGATTTTAATTTTATTATGCGATATCTTTATTATTAATGCCTTATTAATATTAACAAGCCATGATGCGGTTTGCTACATCAAAGGAATGGGGGAGCAATCCTGAAAGGCAAGGAGGATGGAGGCAATTCAAATCTCTGGGGGGAGTTGGTTCCAGAGGGCCGGGGCCGCCACAGAGAAGGTCCCGCCATCATATTAACCCTGCTATGCCTGATTCAGCATTATTAATGATACAAAATTGTCCTCCGGTGGTCACGTATTGCGGACACAAAAAGAAATCTACTTTTTAAATTTAATTTTAATTTTATTATCCGATATCTTTATAATTAATGCCTTATTAATATCAAAAAGCCATGATGCGGTTCGATACATCAAAGGAATGGGGGAGCAATCCTGAAAGGCAGGGAGGTTGGGGGCAATTCTAATCTCTGGGGGGAGTTGGTTGCACATGGCCGGGGCCACCACAGAGAAGGTCCCGCCATCACATTCACCCTGCTATGCCTGATTCAGTATTGTTAATGATAGAAAACTGCCCTCCGGTGGTCACGTATTGCGGACACAAAAAGAAATCTACTTTTTAAATTGAATTTTAATTTTATTATCCGATATCTTTATTATTAATGCATTATTAATATCAAAAAGCCATGATGCGGTTTGATACATCAAAGGGCTGGGGGAGCAATCCTGAAAGGCAAGGAGGGTGGGGGCAATTCTAATCTCTGGGGGGAGTTTGTTCCAGAGGCCCGGGGCCGCCACAGAGAAGGTCCCGCCATCACATTCACCCTGCTATGCCTGATTCAGCATTGTTAATGATAGAAAACTGCCCTCCGGTGGTCACGTATGGCGGACACAAAAAGAAATCTACTTTTTAAATTGGATTTTAATTTTATTATCCTATATCTTTATTATTAATGCCTTATTATTATTAACAAGCCATGATGCGGTTTGCTACATCAAAGGAATGGGGGAGCAATCCTGAAAGGCAAGGAGGGTGAGGGCAATTCTAATCTCTGGGGAGAGTTTGTTCCAGAGGGCCGGGGCCGCCACAGAGAAGGTCCCGCCATCACATTCACCCTGCTATGCCTGATTCAGCATTGTTAATTATAGAAAACTGCCCTCCGGTGGTCACGTATTGCGGACACAAAAAGAAATCTACTTTTTAAATTGGATTTTAATTTTATTATCCTATATCTTTATTATTAATGCCTTATTAATATTAACAAGCCATGATGCGGTTTGCTACATCAAAGGAATGAGGGAGCAATCCTGAAAGGCAAGGAGGGTGGGGGCAATTCTAATCTCTGGGGGGAGTTTGTTCCAGAGGGCCGGGGCCGCCACAGAGAAGGTCCCGCCATCACATTCACCCTGCTATGCCTGATTCAGCATTGTTAATGATAGAAAACTGCCCTCCTGTGGTCACGTATTGCAGACACAAAAAGAAATCTACTTTTTCAATTGGATTTTAATTTTATTATCCGATATCTTTATTATTAATGCCTTTTTAATATCAACAAGCCATGATGCGGTTTGATACATCAAAGGAATGGGGGAGCCATCCTGAAATTCAGGGAGGGTGGGGGCAATTCTAATCTCTGGGGGGAGTTGGTTCCAGAGGGCCGGGGCCGCCACAGAGAAGGTCCCGCCATCACATTAACCCTGCTATGCCTGATTCAGCATTGTTAATGATAGAAAACTGCCCTCCGGTGGTCACATACTGCGGACACAAAAAGAAATCTACTTTTTAAATTGGATTTTAATTTTATTATCCGATATCTTTATTATTAATGCCTTATTAATATTAACAAGCCATGATGCGGTTTGCTACATCAAAGGAATGGGGGAGCAATCCTGAAAGGCAAGGAGGATGGAGGCAATTCAAATCTCTGGGGGGAGTTGGTTCCAGAGGGCCGGGGCCGCCACAGAGAAGGTCCCGCCATCATATTAACCCTGCTATGCCTGATTCAGCATTATTAATGATACAAAATTGTCCTCCGGTGGTCACGTATTGCGGACACAAAAAGAAATCTACTTTTTAAATTTAATTTTAATTTTATTATCCGATATCTTTATAATTAATGCCTTATTAATATCAAAAAGCCATGATGCGGTTCGATACATCAAAGGAATGGGGGAGCAATCCTGAAAGGCAGGGAGGTTGGGGGCAATTCTAATCTCTGGGGGGAGTTGGTTGCACATGGCCGGGGCCACCACAGAGAAGGTCCCGCCATCACATTCACCCTGCTATGCCTGATTCAGTATTGTTAATGATAGAAAACTGCCCTCCGGTGGTCACGTATTGCGGACACAAAAAGAAATCTACTTTTTAAATTGAATTTTAATTTTATTATCCGATATCTTTATTATTAATGCATTATTAATATCAAAAAGCCATGATGCGGTTTGATACATCAAAGGGCTGGGGGAGCAATCCTGAAAGGCAAGGAGGGTGGGGGCAATTCTAATCTCTGGGGGGAGTTTGTTCCAGAGGCCCGGGGCCGCCACAGAGAAGGTCCCGCCATCACATTCACCCTGCTATGCCTGATTCAGCATTGTTAATGATAGAAAACTGCCCTCCGGTGGTCACGTATGGCGGACACAAAAAGAAATCTACTTTTTAAATTGGATTTTAATTTTATTATCCTATATCTTTATTATTAATGCCTTATTATTATTAACAAGCCATGATGCGGTTTGCTACATCAAAGGAATGGGGGAGCAATCCTGAAAGGCAAGGAGGGTGAGGGCAATTCTAATCTCTGGGGAGAGTTTGTTCCAGAGGGCCGGGGCCGCCACAGAGAAGGTCCCGCCATCACATTCACCCTGCTATGCCTGATTCAGCATTGTTAATTATAGAAAACTGCCCTCCGGTGGTCACGTATTGCGGACACAAAAAGAAATCTACTTTTTAAATTGGATTTTAATTTTATTATCCTATATCTTTATTATTAATGCCTTATTAATATTAACAAGCCATGATGCGGTTTGCTACATCAAAGGAATGAGGGAGCAATCCTGAAAGGCAAGGAGGGTGGGGGCAATTCTAATCTCTGGGGGGAGTTTGTTCCAGAGGGCCGGGGCCGCCACAGAGAAGGTCCCGCCATCACATTCACCCTGCTATGCCTGATTCAGCATTGTTAATGATAGAAAACTGCCCTCCTGTGGTCACGTATTGCAGACACAAAAAGAAATCTACTTTTTCAATTGGATTTTAATTTTATTATCCGATATCTTTATTATTAATGCCTTTTTAATATCAACAAGCCATGATGCGGTTTGATACATCAAAGGAATGGGGGAGCCATCCTGAAATTCAGGGAGGGTGGGGGCAATTCTAATCTCTGGGGGGAGTTGGTTCCAGAGGGCCGGGGCCGCCACAGAGAAGGTCCCGCCATCACATTAACCCTGCTATGCCTGATTCAGCATTGTTAATGATAGAAAACTGCCCTCCGGTGGTCACATACTGCGGACACAAAAAGAAATCTACTTTTTAAATTGGATTTTAATTTTATTATCCGATATCTTTATTATTAATGCCTTATTAATATCAACAAGCCATGATGCGGTTTGATACATCAAAGGAATGGGGGAACAATCCTGAAAGGCAAGGAGGGTGGGGGCAATTCTAATCTCTGGGGGGAGTTGGTTTCAGAAGGCCGGGGCCGCCACAGAGAAGGTCCCGCCATCACATTAACCCTGCTATGCCTGATTCAGCATTGTTAATGATAGAAAACTGCCCTCCGGTGGTCACGTCCGGTATTGTGGACGCAAAAAGAAATCTATTGGATTTTAATTTTATTATCCGATATCTTTATTATTAATGCGTTATTAATATCAACAAGCAATGATGCGGTTTGATACATCAAAGGAATGGGGGAGCAATCCTGAAAGGCAAGGAGGGTGGGGGCAATTCTAATCTCTGGGGGCAGTTTGTTCCAGAGGGCCGGGGCCGCCACAGAGAAGATCCCGCCATCACATTCACCCTGCTATGCCGGATTCAGCATTGTTAATGATAGAAAATTGCCCTCCGGTGGTCACGTATTGCGGACACAAAAAGAAATCTACTTTTTAGATTGAATTTTAATTTTATTATCCTGTATCTTTATTATTAATGCCTTATTATTATTAACAAGCCATGATGCTATTTCCTACATCAAAGGATTGGGGGAGCAATCCTGAAAGGCAAGGAGGGTGGGGGCAATTCTAATCTCTGGGGGGAGTTGGTTCCAGAGGGCCGGGGCCGCCACAGAGAAGGTCCCACCATCACATTCACCCTGCTATGCCTGATTCAGCATTGTTAATGATAGAAAACTGCCCTCCGGTGGTCACGTATTGCGGACACAAAAAGAAATCTACTTTTTAAATTGGATTTTAATTTTATTATCCTATATCTTTATTATTAATGCCTTATTAATATTAACAAGCCATGATGCGGTTTGCTACATCAAAGGAATGAGGGAGCAATCCTGAAAGGCAAGGAGGGTGGGGGCAATTCTAATCTCTGGGGGGAGTTTGTTCCAGAGGGCCGGGGCCGCCACAGAGAAGGTCCCGCCACCACATTCACCCTGCTATGCCTGATTCAGCATTGTTAATGATAGAAAACTGCCCTCCTGTGGTCACGTATTGCGGACACAAAAAGAAATCTACTTTTTAAATTGGATTTTAATTTTATTATCCGATATCTTTATTATTAATGCCTTATTAATATCAACAAGCCATGATGCGGTTTGATACATCAAAGGAATGGGGGAACAATCCTGAAAGGCAAGGAGGGTGGGGGCAATTCTAATCTCTGGGGGGAGTTGGTTCCAGAGGGCCGGGGCCGCCACAGAGAAGGTCCCGCCATCACATTAACCCCGCTATGCCTGATTCATCATTGTTAATGATACAAACCTGCCCTCCGGTGGTCACGTCCCGTATTTTGCAGAGGCAAAAAGAAATCTATTGGATTTTAATGTTATTATCCGATATCTTTATTATTAATGCCTTATTAATATTAACAAGCGATGATGCGGGTTTGCTACATCAAAGGAATGGGGGAGCAATCCTGAAAGGCTAGGAGGGTGGAGGCAATTCTAATATCTGGGGGGAGTTGGTTTCAGAGGGCCGGGGCCGCCACACAGAAGGTCCCGCCATCACATTAACCCCGCTATGCCTGATTCAGCATTGTTAATGATAGAAACCTTTCCTCCGGTGGTCACGTCCGGTATTGCGGACGCAAAAAGAAATCTATTGGATTTTAATTTTATTATGCGATATCTTTATTATTAATGCCTTATTAATATTAACAAGCCATGATGCGGTTTGCTACATCAAAGGAATGGGGGAGCAATCCTGAAAGGCAAGGAGGGTGGAGGCAATTCAAATCTCTGGGAGGAGTTGGTTCCAGAGGGCCGGGGCCGCCACAGAGAAGGTCCCGCCATCACATTAACCCTGCTATGCCTCATTCAGCATTATTAATGATACAAAACTGTCCTCCGGTGGTCACGTATTGCGGACACAAAAAGAAATCTTCTTTTTAAATTGGATTTTAATTTTATTATCGGATATCTTTATTATTAATGCCTTATTAGTATCAACAAGCCATGATGCGGTTTGATACATCAAAGGAATGGGGGAGCAATCCTGAAAGGCAGGGAGGTTGGGGGCAATTCTAATCTCTGGGGGGAGTTTGTTCCAGAGGGCCGGGGCCGCCACAGAGAAGGTCCCGCCATCACATTAACCCTGTTATGCCTGATTCAGCATTGTTAATGATAGAAAACTGCTCTCCGGTGGTCACGTATTGCGGACACAAAAAGAAATCTACTTTTTAAATTGAATTTTAATTGTATGATCCGATATCTTTATAATTAATGCCTTATTAATATTAACAAGCCATGATGCGGTTCGCTACATCAAAGGAATGGGGGAGCAATCCTGAAAGGCAAGGAGGGTGGGGGCAATTCTAATCTCTGGGGGGAGTTGGTTCCACATGGCCGGGGCCGCCACAGAGAAGGTCCCGCCATCACATTAACCCTGCTATGCCTGATTCAGCATTGTTAATGATAGAAAACTGCCCTCCGGTGGTCACGTACTGCGGACACAAAAAGAAATCTATTGGATTTTAATTTTATACCTGATTCAGCATTGTTAATGATAGAAAACTGCCCTCCTGTGGTCACGTATTGTGGACACAAAAAGAAATCTACTTTTTAAATTGGATTTTAATTTTATTATCCGATATCTTTATTATTAATGCCTTATTAATATCAACAAGCCATGATGCGGTTTGATACATCAAAGGAATGGGGAACAATCCTGAAAGGCAAGGAGGGTGGGGGCAATTCTAATCTCCGGGGGGAGTTGGTTCCAGAAGGCCGGGGCCGCCACAGAGAAGGTCCCGCCATCACATTAACCCTGCTATGCCTGATTTAGCATTTTTAATGATAGAAAACTGCCCTCCGGTGGTCACGTCCGGTATTGCGGACGCAAAAAGAAATCTATTGGATTTTAATTTTATTATCCGATATCTTTATTATTAATGCCTTATTATTATTAACAAGCCATGATGCTATTTCCTACATCAAAGGATTGGGGGAGCAATCCTGAAAGGCAAGGAGGGTGGGGGCAATTCTAATCTCTGGGGGGAGTTTGTTCCAGAGGGCCGGGGCCGCCACAGAGAAGGTCCCGCCACCACATTCACCCTGCTATGCCTGATTCAGCATTGTTAATGATAGAAAACTGCCCTCCTGTGGTCACGTATTGCGGACACAAAAAGAAATCTACTTTTTAAATTGGATTTTAATTTTATTATCCGATATCTTTATTATTAATGCCTTATTAATATCAACAAGCCATGATGCGGTTTGATACATCAAAGGAATGGGGGAACAATCCTGAAAGGCAAGGAGGGTGGGGGCAATTCTAATCTCTGGGGGGAGTTGGTTCCAGAGAGCCAGGGCTGCCACAGAGAGGGTCCCGCCATCACATTAACCCTGCTATGCCTGATTCAGCATTGTTAATGATAGAAAACTGCCCTCCGGTGGTCACGTACGGTAGGGAGCAATCCCAAAAGGCAAGGAGGGTGGGGGCAATTCTAATCTCTGGGGGGAGTTGGTTCCAGAGGGCCGGGGCCGCCACAGAGAAGGTCCCGCCATCAGATTCACCCTGCTATGCCTGATTCAGCATTGTTAATGGTAGAAAACTGCCCTCCGGTGGTCACGTATTGCGGACACAAAAAGAAATCTTCTTTTTAAATTGGATTTTAATTTTATTATCGGATATCTTTATTATTAATGCCTTATTAATATCAACAAGCCATGATGCGGTTTGATACATCAAAGGAATGGGGGAACAATCCTGAAAGGCAAGGAGGGTGGGGGCAATTCTAATCTCTGGGGGGAGTTGGTTCCAGAGGGCCGGGGCCGCCACAGAGAAGGTCCCGCCATCACATTAACCCCGCTATGCCTGATTCAGCATTGTTAATGATACAAACCTGCCCTCCGGTGGTCACGTCCGGTATTTTGCATAGGCAAAAAGAAATCTATTGGATTTTAATGTTATTATCCGATATCTTTATTATTAATGCCTTATTAATATTAACAAGCGATGATGCGGGTTTGCTACATCAAAGGAATGGGGGAGCAATCCTGAAAGGCTAGGAGGGTGGAGGCAATTCTAATATCTGGGGGGAGTTGGTTTCAGAGGGCCGGGGCCGCCACACAGAAGGTCCCGCCATCACATTAACCCCGCTATGCCTGATTCAGCATTGTTAATGATAGAAACCTGTCCTCCGGTGGTCACGTCCGGTATTGCGGACGCAAAAAGAAATCTATTGGATTTTAATTTTATTATGCGATATCTTTATTATTAATGCCTTATTAATATTAACAAGCCATGATGCGGTTTGCTACATCAAAGGAATGGGGGAGCAATCCTGAAAGGCAAGGAGGATGGAGGCAATTCAAATCTCTGGGGGGAGTTGGTTCCAGAGGGCCGGGGCCGCCACAGAGAAGGTCCCGCCATCATATTAACCCTGCTATGCCTGATTCAGCATTATTAATGATACAAAATTGTCCTCCGGTGGTCACGTATTGCGGACACAAAAAGAAATCTACTTTTTAAATTTAATTTTAATTTTATTATCCGATATCTTTATAATTAATGCCTTATTAATATCAAAAAGCCATGATGCGGTTCGATACATCAAAGGAATGGGGGAGCAATCCTGAAAGGCAGGGAGGTTGGGGGCAATTCTAATCTCTGGGGGGAGTTGGTTGCACATGGCCGGGGCCACCACAGAGAAGGTCCCGCCATCACATTCACCCTGCTATGCCTGATTCAGTATTGTTAATGATAGAAAACTGCCCTCCGGTGGTCACGTATTGCGGACACAAAAAGAAATCTACTTTTTAAATTGAATTTTAATTTTATTATCCGATATCTTTATTATTAATGCATTATTAATATCAAAAAGCCATGATGCGGTTTGATACATCAAAGGGCTGGGGGAGCAATCCTGAAAGGCAAGGAGGGTGGGGGCAATTCTAATCTCTGGGGGGAGTTTGTTCCAGAGGCCCGGGGCCGCCACAGAGAAGGTCCCGCCATCACATTCACCCTGCTATGCCTGATTCAGCATTGTTAATGATAGAAAACTGCCCTCCGGTGGTCACGTATGGCGGACACAAAAAGAAATCTACTTTTTAAATTGGATTTTAATTTTATTATCCTATATCTTTATTATTAATGCCTTATTATTATTAACAAGCCATGATGCGGTTTGCTACATCAAAGGAATGGGGGAGCAATCCTGAAAGGCAAGGAGGGTGAGGGCAATTCTAATCTCTGGGGAGAGTTTGTTCCAGAGGGCCGGGGCCGCCACAGAGAAGGTCCCGCCATCACATTCACCCTGCTATGCCTGATTCAGCATTGTTAATTATAGAAAACTGCCCTCCGGTGGTCACGTATTGCGGACACAAAAAGAAATCTACTTTTTAAATTGGATTTTAATTTTATTATCCTATATCTTTATTATTAATGCCTTATTAATATTAACAAGCCATGATGCGGTTTGCTACATCAAAGGAATGAGGGAGCAATCCTGAAAGGCAAGGAGGGTGGGGGCAATTCTAATCTCTGGGGGGAGTTTGTTCCAGAGGGCCGGGGCCGCCACAGAGAAGGTCCCGCCATCACATTCACCCTGCTATGCCTGATTCAGCATTGTTAATGATAGAAAACTGCCCTCCTGTGGTCACGTATTGCAGACACAAAAAGAAATCTACTTTTTCAATTGGATTTTAATTTTATTATCCGATATCTTTATTATTAATGCCTTTTTAATATCAACAAGCCATGATGCGGTTTGATACATCAAAGGAATGGGGGAGCCATCCTGAAATTCAGGGAGGGTGGGGGCAATTCTAATCTCTGGGGGGAGTTGGTTCCAGAGGGCCGGGGCCGCCACAGAGAAGGTCCCGCCATCACATTAACCCTGCTATGCCTGATTCAGCATTGTTAATGATAGAAAACTGCCCTCCGGTGGTCACATACTGCGGACACAAAAAGAAATCTACTTTTTAAATTGGATTTTAATTTTATTATCCGATATCTTTATTATTAATGCCTTATTAATATTAACAAGCCATGATGCGGTTTGCTACATCAAAGGAATGGGGGAGCAATCCTGAAAGGCAAGGAGGATGGAGGCAATTCAAATCTCTGGGGGGAGTTGGTTCCAGAGGGCCGGGGCCGCCACAGAGAAGGTCCCGCCATCATATTAACCCTGCTATGCCTGATTCAGCATTATTAATGATACAAAATTGTCCTCCGGTGGTCACGTATTGCGGACACAAAAAGAAATCTACTTTTTAAATTTAATTTTAATTTTATTATCCGATATCTTTATAATTAATGCCTTATTAATATCAAAAAGCCATGATGCGGTTCGATACATCAAAGGAATGGGGGAGCAATCCTGAAAGGCAGGGAGGTTGGGGGCAATTCTAATCTCTGGGGGGAGTTGGTTGCACATGGCCGGGGCCACCACAGAGAAGGTCCCGCCATCACATTCACCCTGCTATGCCTGATTCAGTATTGTTAATGATAGAAAACTGCCCTCCGGTGGTCACGTATTGCGGACACAAAAAGAAATCTACTTTTTAAATTGAATTTTAATTTTATTATCCGATATCTTTATTATTAATGCATTATTAATATCAAAAAGCCATGATGCGGTTTGATACATCAAAGGGCTGGGGGAGCAATCCTGAAAGGCAAGGAGGGTGGGGGCAATTCTAATCTCTGGGGGGAGTTTGTTCCAGAGGCCCGGGGCCGCCACAGAGAAGGTCCCGCCATCACATTCACCCTGCTATGCCTGATTCAGCATTGTTAATGATAGAAAACTGCCCTCCGGTGGTCACGTATGGCGGACACAAAAAGAAATCTACTTTTTAAATTGGATTTTAATTTTATTATCCTATATCTTTATTATTAATGCCTTATTATTATTAACAAGCCATGATGCGGTTTGCTACATCAAAGGAATGGGGGAGCAATCCTGAAAGGCAAGGAGGGTGAGGGCAATTCTAATCTCTGGGGAGAGTTTGTTCCAGAGGGCCGGGGCCGCCACAGAGAAGGTCCCGCCATCACATTCACCCTGCTATGCCTGATTCAGCATTGTTAATTATAGAAAACTGCCCTCCGGTGGTCACGTATTGCGGACACAAAAAGAAATCTACTTTTTAAATTGGATTTTAATTTTATTATCCTATATCTTTATTATTAATGCCTTATTAATATTAACAAGCCATGATGCGGTTTGCTACATCAAAGGAATGAGGGAGCAATCCTGAAAGGCAAGGAGGGTGGGGGCAATTCTAATCTCTGGGGGGAGTTTGTTCCAGAGGGCCGGGGCCGCCACAGAGAAGGTCCCGCCATCACATTCACCCTGCTATGCCTGATTCAGCATTGTTAATGATAGAAAACTGCCCTCCTGTGGTCACGTATTGCAGACACAAAAAGAAATCTACTTTTTCAATTGGATTTTAATTTTATTATCCGATATCTTTATTATTAATGCCTTTTTAATATCAACAAGCCATGATGCGGTTTGATACATCAAAGGAATGGGGGAGCCATCCTGAAATTCAGGGAGGGTGGGGGCAATTCTAATCTCTGGGGGGAGTTGGTTCCAGAGGGCCGGGGCCGCCACAGAGAAGGTCCCGCCATCACATTAACCCTGCTATGCCTGATTCAGCATTGTTAATGATAGAAAACTGCCCTCCGGTGGTCACATACTGCGGACACAAAAAGAAATCTACTTTTTAAATTGGATTTTAATTTTATTATCCGATATCTTTATTATTAATGCCTTATTAATATCAACAAGCCATGATGCGGTTTGATACATCAAAGGAATGGGGGAACAATCCTGAAAGGCAAGGAGGGTGGGGGCAATTCTAATCTCTGGGGGGAGTTGGTTTCAGAAGGCCGGGGCCGCCACAGAGAAGGTCCCGCCATCACATTAACCCTGCTATGCCTGATTCAGCATTGTTAATGATAGAAAACTGCCCTCCGGTGGTCACGTCCGGTATTGTGGACGCAAAAAGAAATCTATTGGATTTTAATTTTATTATCCGATATCTTTATTATTAATGCGTTATTAATATCAACAAGCAATGATGCGGTTTGATACATCAAAGGAATGGGGGAGCAATCCTGAAAGGCAAGGAGGGTGGGGGCAATTCTAATCTCTGGGGGCAGTTTGTTCCAGAGGGCCGGGGCCGCCACAGAGAAGATCCCGCCATCACATTCACCCTGCTATGCCGGATTCAGCATTGTTAATGATAGAAAATTGCCCTCCGGTGGTCACGTATTGCGGACACAAAAAGAAATCTACTTTTTAGATTGAATTTTAATTTTATTATCCTGTATCTTTATTATTAATGCCTTATTATTATTAACAAGCCATGATGCTATTTCCTACATCAAAGGATTGGGGGAGCAATCCTGAAAGGCAAGGAGGGTGGGGGCAATTCTAATCTCTGGGGGGAGTTGGTTCCAGAGGGCCGGGGCCGCCACAGAGAAGGTCCCACCATCACATTCACCCTGCTATGCCTGATTCAGCATTGTTAATGATAGAAAACTGCCCTCCGGTGGTCACGTATTGCGGACACAAAAAGAAATCTACTTTTTAAATTGGATTTTAATTTTATTATCCTATATCTTTATTATTAATGCCTTATTAATATTAACAAGCCATGATGCGGTTTGCTACATCAAAGGAATGAGGGAGCAATCCTGAAAGGCAAGGAGGGTGGGGGCAATTCTAATCTCTGGGGGGAGTTTGTTCCAGAGGGCCGGGGCCGCCACAGAGAAGGTCCCGCCACCACATTCACCCTGCTATGCCTGATTCAGCATTGTTAATGATAGAAAACTGCCCTCCTGTGGTCACGTATTGCGGACACAAAAAGAAATCTACTTTTTAAATTGGATTTTAATTTTATTATCCGATATCTTTATTATTAATTCCTTATTAATATCAACAAGCCATGATGCGGTTTGATACATCAAAGGAATGGGGGAACAATCCTGAAAGGCAAGGAGGGTGGGGGCAATTCTAATCTCTGGGGGGAGTTGGTTCCAGAGAGCCAGGGCTGCCACAGAGAGGGTCCCGCCATCACATTAACCCTGCTATGCCTGATTCAGCATTGTTAATGATAGAAAACTGCCCTCCGGTGGTCACATACGGTAGGGAGAAATCCCAAAAGGCAAGGAGGGCGGGGGCAATTCTAATCTCCGGGGGGAGTTGGTTCCAGAGGGCCGGGGCCGCCACAGAGAAGGTCCCGCCATCAGATTCACCCTGCTATGCCTGATTCAGCATTGTTAATGATAGAAAACTGCCCTCCGGTGATCACGTATTGCGGACACAAAAAGAAATCTTTTTAAATTGGATTTTAATTTTATTATCGGATATCTTTATTATTAATGCCTTATTAATATCAACAAGCCATGATGCGGTTTGATACATCAAAGGAATGGGGGAACGATCCTGAAAGGCAAGGAGGGTGGGGGCAATTCTAATCTCTGGGGGGAGTTTGTTCCAGAGGGCCGTGGCCGCCACAGAGAAGGTCCCGCCACCACATTCACCCTGCTATGCCTGATTCAGCATTGTTAATGATAGAAAACTGCCCTCCTGTGGTCACGTATTGCGGACACAAAAAGAAATCTACTTTTTAAATTGGATTTTAATTTTATTATCCGATATCTTTATTATTAATGCCTTATTAATATCAACAAGCCATGATGCGGTTTGATACATCAAAGGAATGGGGGAACAATCCTGAAAGGCAAGGAGGGTGGGGGCAATTCTAATCTCTGGGGGGAGTTGGTTCCAGAGAGCCAGGGCTGCCACAGAGAGGGTCCCGCCATCACATTAACCCTGCTATGCCTGATTCAGCATTGTTAATGATAGAAAACTGCCCTCCGGTGGTCACGTACGGTAGGGAGCAATCCCAAAAGGCAAGGAGGGTGGGGGCAATTCTAATCTCTGGGGGGAGTTGGTTCCAGAGGGCCGGGGCCACCACAGAGAAGGTCCCGCCATCACATTAACCCTGCTATGCCTGATTCAGCATTGTTAATGATGGGAAACCTGCCCTCCGGTGGTCACGTACGGTATTTTGCGGAGGCAAAAAGAAATCTATTGGATTTTAATTTTATTATCCGATATCTTTATTATTAACGCCTAATTAATATTAACAAGCGATGATGCGGGTTTGCTACATCAAAGAAATGGGGGAGCAATCCTGAAAGGCAAGGAGGGTGCGGGCAATTCTAATCTCTGGGGGGAGTTGGTTCCAGGGGGCCGGGGCCGCCACAGAGAAGGTCCCGCCATCACATTCACCCTGCTATGCCTGATTCAGCATTGTTAATGATAGAAAGCTGCCCTCCGGTGGTCACGTCCGGTATTATGCGGAGGCAAAAAGAAATCTATTGGATTTTAATTTTATCATCCGATATCTTTATTATTAACGCCTTATTAATATTAACAAGCGATGATGCGGGTTTGCTACATCAAACGAATGGGGGAGCAATCCTGAAAGGCAAGGAGGGTGGGGGCAATTCTAATCTCTGGGGGGAGTTTGTTCCAGAGGGCCGGGGCCGCCACAGAGAAGGTCCCGCCATCACATTGACCCTGCTATGCCTGATTCAGCATTGTTAATGATAGAAAGCTGCCCTCCGGTGGTCACGTCCGGTATTTTGCGTAGGCAAAAAGAAATCTATTGGATTTTAATTTTATTATCCGATATCTTTATTACTAACGCCTTATTAATATTAACAAGCGATGATGCGGGTTTGCTACATCAAAGGAATGGGGGAGCAATCCTGAAAGGCAAGGAGGGTGGGGGCAATGCTAATCTCTGGGGGGAGTTGGTTCCACAGGGCCGGGGCCGCCACAGAGAAGGTCCCGCCATCACATTAACCCCGCTATCCCTGATTCAGCATTGTTAAAGATAGAAACCTGCCCTCCGGTGGTCACGTCCGGTATTTTGCGAAGGCAAAAAGAAATCTATTGGATTTTAATTTTATTATCCGATATCTTTATTATTAACGCCTTATTAATATTAACAAGCGATGATGCGGGTTTGCTACATCAAAGGAATGGGGGAGCAATCCTGAAAGGCAAGGAGGGTGGGGGCAATTCTAATCTCTGGGAGGAGTTGGTTCCAGAGGGCCAGGGCCGCCACAGAGAAGGTCCCGCCATCACATTAACCCCGCTATGCCTGATTCAGCATTGTTCATGATGGGAAACCTGCCCTCCGGTGGTCACGTCCGGTATTTTGCGGAGGCAAAAAGAAATCTATTGGATTTTAATTTTATTATCCGATATCTTTATTATTAACGCCTAATTAATATTAACAAGCGATGATGCGGGTTTGCTACATCAAAGGAATGGGGGAGCAATCCTGAAAGGCAAGGAGCGTGGGGGCAATTCTAATCTCTGGGGGGAGTTCGTTCCAGAGGGCCGGGGCCACCACAGAGAAGGTCTCACCATCACATTAACCCCGCTATGCCTGATTCAGCATTGTCAATGATAGAAACCTGCCCTCCGGTGGTCACGTCCGGTATTTGGCGGAGGCAAAAAGAAATTTATTGGATTGTAATTTTATTATCCGATATCTTTATTATTAACGTCTTATTAATATTAACAAGCGATGATGCGGGTTTGCTACATCAAAGGAATGGGGGAGCAATCCTGAAAGAGGAGGAGGGTGGGGCAATTCTAATCTCTGGAGGGAGTTGGTTCCAGAGGGCCGGGGCCGCCACAGAGAAGGTCCCGCCATCACATTAACCCCGCTATTCCTGATTCAGCATTGTTAATGATAGAAACCTGCCCTCCGGTGGTCACGTCCGGTATTTTGCGTAGGCAAAAAGAAATCTATTGGATTGTAATTTTATTATCCGATATCTTTATTATTAACGCCTTATTAATATTAACAAGCGATGATGCGGGTTTGCTACATCAAAGGAATGGGGGAGCAATCCTGAAAGGCAAGGAGGGTGGGGGCAATTCTAATCTCTGGGGAGAGTTGGTTCCAGACAGCCAGGGCCTCCACAGAGAAGGTCCCGCCATCACATTAACCCCGCTATGCCTGATTCAGCATTGTTAATGATGGGAAACCTGCCCTCCGGTGGTCACGTCCCGTATTTTGCGGAGGCAAAAAGAAATCTATTGGATTTTAATTTTATTATCCGATATCTTTATTATTAACGCCTTATTAATATTAACAAGCGATGATGCGGGTTTGCTACATCAAAGGAATGGGGGAGCAATCCAGAAAGGGAAGGAGCGTGGGGGCAATTCTAATCTCTGGGGGGAGTTCGTTCCAGAGGGCCGGGGCCGCCACAGAGAAGGTCTCACCATCACATTAACCCCGCTATGCCTGATTCAGCATTGTTAATGATAGAAACCTGCTCTCCGGTGGTCACGTCCGGTATTTTGCGGAGGCAAAAGGAAATTTATTGGATTGTAATTTTATTATCCGATATCTTTATTATTAACGCCTTATTAATATTAACAAGCGATGATGCGGGTTTGTTACATCAAAGGAATGGGGGAGCAATCCTGAAAGGCAAGGAGGGTGGGGGCAATGCTAATCTCTGGGGGGAGTTGGTTCCAGAGAGCCGGGGCCGCCACAGAGAAGGTCCCGCCATCACATTAACCCCGCTATCCCTGATTCAGCATTGTTAAAGATAGAAACCTGCCCTCCGGTGGTCACGTCCGGTATTTTGCGAAGGCAAAAAGAAATCTATTGGATTTTAATTTTATTATCCGATATCTTTATTATTAACGCCTTATTAATATTAACAAGCGATGATGCGGGTTTGCTACATCAAAGGAATGGGGGAGCAATCCTGAAAGGCAAGGAGCGTGGGGGCAATTCTAATCTCTGGGGGGAGTTCGTTCCAGAGGGCCGGGGCCACCACAGAGAAGGTCTCACCATCACATTAACCCCGCTATGCCTGATTCAGCATTGTTAATGATAGAAACCTGCCCTCCGGTGGTCACATCCGGTATTTTGCGGAGGCAAAAAGAAATTTATTGGATTGTAATTTTATTATCCGATATCTTTATTATTAACGCCTTATTAATATTAACAAGCGATGATGCGGGTTTGCTACATCAAAGGAATGGGGGAGCAATCCTGAAAGGCAAGGAGGGTGGGGGCAATGCTAATCTCTGGGGGGAGTTGGTTCCAGAGGGCCGGGGCCGCCCCAGAGAAGGTCCCGCCATCACATTAACCCCGCTATCCCTGATTCAGCATTGTTAAAGATAGAAACCTGCCCTCCGGTGGTCACGTCCGGTATTTTGCGAAGGCAAAAAGAAATCTATTGGATTTTAATTTTATTATCCGATATCTTTATTATTAACGCCTTATTAATATTAACAAGCGATGATGCGGGTTTGCTACATCAAAGGAATGGGGGAGCAATCCTGAAAGGCAAGGAGGGTGGGGGCAATTCTAATCTCTGGGGGGAGTTGGTTCCAGAGGGCCGGGGCCGCCACACAGAAGGTCCCGCCATCACATTAACCCCGCTATGCCTGATTCATCATTGTTAACGATGGGGAAACTGCCCTCCGGTGGTCACGTCCGGTATTTTGCGGAGGCAAAAAGAAATCTATTGGATTTTAATTTTATTATCCGATATCTTTATTATTAACGCCTTATTAATATTAACAAGCGATGATGTGGGTTTGCTACATCAAAGGAATGGGGGAGCAATCCTGAAAGGCAAGGAGGGTGGGGGCAATTCTAATCTCTGGGGGGAGTTGGTTCCAGAGGGCCGGGCCCGCCACAGAGAAGGTCCCGCCGTCACATTAACCCCGCTATGCCTGATTCAGCATTATTAATGATTGAGAGAAACCTGCCCTCCGGTGGTCACGTCCGGTATGTTGCGGAGGCAAAAAGAAATCTATTGGATTTTAATTTTATTATCCGATATCTTCATTAACGCCTTACTAATATTAACAAGCGATGATGCGGGTTTGCTACATCCAAGGAATGGGGGAGCAATCCTGAAAGGCAAGGAGAGTGGGGGCAATTCTAATCTCTGGGGGGAGTTGGTTCCAGAGGGCCGGGGCCTCCACAAAGAAGGTCCCGCCATCACATTAACCCCGCTATGCCTGATTCAGCATTGTTAATGATGGGAAACCTGCCCTCCGGTGGTCACGTCCGGTATTTTGCGGAGGCAAAAAGAAATCTATTGGATTTTAATTTTATTATCCGATATCTTTATTATTAACGTCTTATTAATATTAACAAGCGATGATGCGGGTTTGCTACATCAAAGGAATGGGGGAGCAATCCTGAAAAGCAAGGAGGGTGGGGGCAATTCTAATCTCTGGCGGGAGTTGGTTCCAGAGGGCCGGGGCCGCCACAGAGAAGGTCCCGCCATCACATTAACCCCGCTATGCCTGATTCAGCATTGTTAATGACAGAAACCTGCCCTCCGGTGGTCACGTCCGGTATTTTGCGTAGGCAAAAAGAAATCTATTGGATTTTAATTTTATTATCCGATATCTTTATTATTAACGCCTAATTAATATTAACAAGCGATGATGCGGGTTTATTTATTATTTGGATCCGATATCTTTATTATTAACGCCTTATTAATATTGACAAGCGATGATGCGGGTTTGCTACATCAAACGAATGGGGGAGCAATCCTGAAAGGCAAGGAGGGTGGGGGCAATTCTAATCTCTGGGGGGAGTTGGTTCCAGAGGGCCGGGGCCGCCACAGAGTAGGTCCCGCCATCACATTAACCCCGCTATGCCTGATTCAGCATTGTTAATGATAGAAACCTGCCCTCCGGTGGTCACATCCGGTATTTTGCGGAGGCAAAAAGAAATCTATTGGATTGTAATTTTATTATCCGATATCTTTATTATTAACGCCTTATTAATATTAACAAGCGATGATGCGGGTTTCCTACATCAAAGGAATGGGGGAGCAATCCTGAAAAGCAAGGAGGGTGGGGGCAATTCTAATCTCTGGGGAGAGTTGGTTCCAGAGGGCCGGGGCCTCCACAGAGAAGGTCCCGCCATCACATTAACCCTGCTATGCCTGATTCAGGATTGTTAATGATGGGAAACCTGCCCTCCGGTGGTCACGTCCGGTATTAGGGTGGGGGCAATTCTAATCTCTGGGGGGAGTTGGTTCCAGAGGGCCGGGGCCGCCACAGAGAAGGTCCCGCCGTCACATTAACCCCGCTATGCCTGATTCAGCATTATAAATGATTGATAGAAACCTGCCCTCCGTTGGTCACGTCCGGTATTTTGCGGAGGCAAAAAGAAATCTATTGGATTTTAATTTTATTATCCGATATCTTTATTATTAACGCCTTATTAATATTAACAAGCGATGATGCGGGTTTGCTACATCAAAGGAATGGGGGAGCAATCCTGAAAGGCAAGGAGGGTGGGGACAATTGTAATCTCTGGGGGGAGTTGGTTCCAGAGGGCCGGGGCCGCCACAGAGAAGGTCCCGCCATCACATTAACCCCGCTATGCCTGATTCAGCATTGTTAATGATAGAAACCTGCCCTCCGGTGGTCACGTCCGGTATGTTGCGGAGGCAAAAAGAAATCTATTGGATTTTAATTTTATTATCCGATATCTTTATTATTAACGCCTTACTAATATTAACAAGCGATGATTCGGGTTTGCTACATCAAAGGAATGGGGGAGCAATCCTGAAAGGCAAGGAGGGTGGGGGCAATTCTAATCTCTGGGGGGAGTTGGTTCCAGAGGGCCGGGGCCTCCACAAAGAAGGTCCCGCCATCATATTAACCCCGCTATGCCTGATTCAGCATTGTTAATGATGGGAAACCTGCCCTCCGGTGGTCACGTCCGGTATTTTGCGGAGGCAAAAAGAAATCTATTGGATTTTAATTTTATTATCCGATATCTTTATTATTAACGCCTTATTAATATTGACAAGCGATGATGCGGGTTTGCTACATCAAAGTAATGGGGGAGCAATCCTGAAAGGCAAGGAGGGTGGGGGCAATTCTAATCTCTGGGGGGAGTTGGTTCCAGAGGGCCGGGGCCGCCACAAAGAAGGTCCCACCATCACATTAACCCCGCTATGCCTGATTCAGCACTGTTAATGATAGAAAGCTGCCCTCCAGTGGTCACGTCCGGTATTTTGCGGAGGCAAAAAGAAATCTATTGGATTTTAATTTTACAGTATTATCTGATATCTTCATTAACGCCTTACTAATATTAACAAGCGATGATGCGGGTTTGCTACATCCAAGGAATGGGGGAGCAATCCTGAAAGGCAAGGAGAGTGGGGGCAATTCTACTCTCTGGGGGGAGTTGGTTCCAGAGGGCCGGGGCCTCCACAAAGAAGGTCCCGCCATCACATTAACCCCGCTATGCCTGATTCAGCATTGTTAATGATGGGAAACCTGCCCTCCGGTGGTCACGTCCGGTATTTTGCGGAGGCAAAAAGAAATCTATTGGATTTTAATTTTATTATCCGATATCTTTATTATTAACGTCTTATTAATATTAACAAGCGATGATGCGGGTTTGCTACATCAAAGGAATGGGGGAGCAATCCTGAAAAGCAAGGAGGGTGGGGGCAATTCTAATCTCTGGGGGGAGTTGGTTCCAGAGGGCCGGGGCCGCCACAGAGAAGGTCCCGCCATCACATTAACCCCGCTATGCCTGATTCAGCATTGTTAATGACAGAAACCTGCCCTCCGGTGGTCACGTCCGGTATTTTGCGTAGGCAAAAAGAAATCTATTGGATTTTAATTTTATTATCCGATATCTTTATTATTAACGCCTAATTAATATTAACAAGCGATGATGCGGGTTTATTTATTATTTGGATCCGATATCTTTATTATTAACGCCTTATTAATATTGACAAGCGATGATGCGGGTTTGCTACATCAAACGAATGGGGGAGCAATCCTGAAAGGCAAGGAGGGTGGGGGCAATTCTAATCTCTGGGGGGAGTTGGTTCCAGAGGGCCGGGGCCGCCACAGAGTAGGTCCCGCCATCACATTAACCCCGCTATGCCTGATTCAGCATTGTTAATGATAGAAACCTGCCCTCCGGTGGTCACATCCGGTATTTTGCGGAGGCAAAAAGAAATCTATTGGATTGTAATTTTATTATCCGATATCTTTATTATTAACGCCTTATTAATATTAACAAGCGATGATGCGGGTTTCCTACATCAAAGGAATGGGGGAGCAATCCTGAAAAGCAAGGAGGGTGGGGGCAATTCTAATCTCTGGGGAGAGTTGGTTCCAGAGGGCCGGGGCCTCCACAGAGAAGGTCCCGCCATCACATTAACCCTGCTATGCCTGATTCAGGATTGTTAATGATGGGAAACCTGCCCTCCGGTGGTCACGTCCGGTATTAGGGTGGGGGCAATTCTAATCTCTGGGGGGAGTTGGTTCCAGAGGGCCGGGGCCGCCACAGAGAAGGTCCCGCCGTCACATTAACCCCGCTATGCCTGATTCAGCATTATAAATGATTGATAGAAACCTGCCCTCCGTTGGTCACGTCCGGTATTTTGCGGAGGCAAAAAGAAATCTATTGGATTTTAATTTTATTATCCGATATCTTTATTATTAACGCCTTATTAATATTAACAAGCGATGATGCGGGTTTGCTACATCAAAGGAATGGGGGAGCAATCCTGAAAGGCAAGGAGGGTGGGGACAATTGTAATCTCTGGGGGGAGTTGGTTCCAGAGGGCCGGGGCCGCCACAGAGAAGGTCCCGCCATCACATTAACCCCGCTATGCCTGATTCAGCATTGTTAATGATAGAAACCTGCCCTCCGGTGGTCACGTCCGGTATGTTGCGGAGGCAAAAAGAAATCTATTGGATTTTAATTTTATTATCCGATATCTTTATTATTAACGCCTTACTAATATTAACAAGCGATGATTCGGGTTTGCTACATCAAAGGAATGGGGGAGCAATCCTGAAAGGCAAGGAGGGTGGGGGCAATTCTAATCTCTGGGGGGAGTTGGTTCCAGAGGGCCGGGGCCTCCACAAAGAAGGTCCCGCCATCATATTAACCCCGCTATGCCTGATTCAGCATTGTTAATGATGGGAAACCTGCCCTCCGGTGGTCACGTCCGGTATTTTGCGGAGGCAAAAAGAAATCTATTGGATTTTAATTTTATTATCCGATATCTTTATTATTAACGCCTTATTAATATTGACAAGCGATGATGCGGGTTTGCTACATCAAAGTAATGGGGGAGCAATCCTGAAAGGCAAGGAGGGTGGGGGCAATTCTAATCTCTGGGGGGAGTTGGTTCCAGAGGGCCGGGGCCGCCACAAAGAAGGTCCCACCATCACATTAACCCCGCTATGCCTGATTCAGCACTGTTAATGATAGAAAGCTGCCCTCCAGTGGTCACGTCCGGTATTTTGCGGAGGCAAAAAGAAATCTATTGGATTTTAATTTTACAGTATTATCTGATATCTTTATTATTAACGCCTTATTAATATTAACAAGCGATGATGCGGGTTTGCTACATCAAAGGAATGAGGGAGCAATCCTGAAAGAGAAGGAGGGTGGGGGCAATTCTAATCTCTGGGGGGAGTTGGTTCCAGAGGGCCGGGGCCGCCACAGAGAAGGTCCCGCCATCACATTAACCCCGCTATGCCTGATTCAGCATTGTTAATGATAGAAACCTGCCCTCCGGTGGTCACATCCGGTATTTTGCGGAGGCAAAAAGAAATCTATTGGATTGTAATTTTATTATCCGATATCTTTATTATTAACGCCTTATTAATATTAACAAGCCATGATGCGGTTTGATACATCAAAGGAATGGGGGAACAATCCTGAAAGGCAAGGAGGGTGGGGGCAATTCTAATCTCTGGGGGGAGTTGGTTCCAGAAGGCCGGGGCCGCCACAGAGAAGGTCCCGCCATCACATTAACCCTGCTATGCCTGATTCAGCATTGTTAATGATAGAAAACTGCCCTCCGGTGGTCACGTCCGGTATTGTGGACGCAAAAAGAAATCTATTGGATTTTAATTTTATTATCCGATATCTTTATTATTAATGCGTTATTAATATCAACAAGCAATGATGCGGTTTGATACATCAAAGGAATGGGGGAGCAATCCTGAAAGGCAAGGAGGGTGGGGGCAATTCTAATCTCTGGGGGCAGTTTGTTCCAGAGGGCCGGGGCCGCCACAGAGAAGATCCCGCCATCACATTCACCCTGCTATGCCGGATTCAGCATTGTTAATGATAGAAAATTGCCCTCCGGTGGTCACGTATTGCGGACACAAAAAGAAATCTACTTTTTAGATTGAATTTTAATTTTATTATCCTGTATCTTTATTATTAATGCCTTATTATTATTAACAAGCTATGATGCTATTTCCTACATCAAAGGATTGGGGGAGCAATCCTGAAAGGCAAGGAGGGTGGGGGCAATTCTAATCTCTGGGGGGAGTTGGTTCCAGAGGGCCGGGGCCGCCACAGAGAAGGTCCCACCATCACATTCACCCTGCTATGCCTGATTCAGCATTGTTAATGATAGAAAACTGCCCTCCGGTGGTCACGTATTGCGGACACAAAAAGAAATCTACTTTTTAAATTGGATTTTAATTTTATTATCCTATATCTTTATTATTAATGCCTTATTAATATTAACAAGCCATGATGCGGTTTGCTACATCAAAGGAATGAGGGAGCAATCCTGAAAGGCAAGGAGGGTGGGGGCAATTCTAATCTCTGGGGGGAGTTTGTTCCAGAGGGCCGGGGCCGCCACAGAGAAGGTCCCGCCACCACATTCACCCTGCTATGCCTGATTCAGCATTGTTAATGATAGAAAACTGCCCTCCTGTGGTCACGTATTGCGGACACAAAAAGAAATCTACTTTTTAAATTGGATTTTAATTTTATTATCCGATATCTTTATTATTAATGCCTTATTAATATCAACAAGCCATGATGCGGTTTGATACATCAAAGGAATGGGGGAACAATCCTGAAAGGCAAGGAGGGTGGGGGCAATTCTAATCTCTGGGGGGAGTTGGTTCCAGAGAGCCAGGGCTGCCACAGAGAGGGTCCCGCCATCACATTAACCCTGCTATGCCTGATTCAGCATTGTTAATGATAGAAAACTGCCCTCCGGTGGTCACATACGGTAGGGAGAAATCCCAAAAGGCAAGGAGGGCGGGGGCAATTCTAATCTCCGGGGGGAGTTGGTTCCAGAGGGCCGGGGCCGCCACAAAGAAGGTCCCACCATCACATTAACCCCGCTATGCCTGATTCAGCACTGTTAATGATAGAAAGCTGCCCTCCAGTGGTCACGTCCGGTATTTTGCGGAGGCAAAAAGAAATCTATTGGATTTTAATTTTACAGTATTATCTGATATCTTCATTAACGCCTTACTAATATTAACAAGCGATGATGCGGGTTTGCTACATCCAAGGAATGGGGGAGCAATCCTGAAAGGCAAGGAGAGTGGGGGCAATTCTACTCTCTGGGGGGAGTTGGTTCCAGAGGGCCGGGGCCTCCACAAAGAAGGTCCCGCCATCACATTAACCCCGCTATGCCTGATTCAGCATTGTTAATGATGGGAAACCTGCCCTCCGGTGGTCACGTCCGGTATTTTGCGGAGGCAAAAAGAAATCTATTGGATTTTAATTTTATTATCCGATATCTTTATTATTAACGTCTTATTAATATTAACAAGCGATGATGCGGGTTTGCTACATCAAAGGAATGGGGGAGCAATCCTGAAAAGCAAGGAGGGTGGGGGCAATTCTAATCTCTGGGGGGAGTTGGTTCCAGAGGGCCGGGGCCGCCACAGAGAAGGTCCCGCCATCACATTAACCCCGCTATGCCTGATTCAGCATTGTTAATGACAGAAACCTGCCCTCCGGTGGTCACGTCCGGTATTTTGCGTAGGCAAAAAGAAATCTATTGGATTTTAATTTTATTATCCGATATCTTTATTATTAACGCCTAATTAATATTAACAAGCGATGATGCGGGTTTATTTATTATTTGGATCCGATATCTTTATTATTAACGCCTTATTAATATTGACAAGCGATGATGCGGGTTTGCTACATCAAACGAATGGGGGAGCAATCCTGAAAGGCAAGGAGGGTGGGGGCAATTCTAATCTCTGGGGGGAGTTGGTTCCAGAGGGCCGGGGCCGCCACAGAGTAGGTCCCGCCATCACATTAACCCCGCTATGCCTGATTCAGCATTGTTAATGATAGAAACCTGCCCTCCGGTGGTCACATCCGGTATTTTGCGGAGGCAAAAAGAAATCTATTGGATTGTAATTTTATTATCCGATATCTTTATTATTAACGCCTTATTAATATTAACAAGCGATGATGCGGGTTTCCTACATCAAAGGAATGGGGGAGCAATCCTGAAAAGCAAGGAGGGTGGGGGCAATTCTAATCTCTGGGGAGAGTTGGTTCCAGAGGGCCGGGGCCTCCACAGAGAAGGTCCCGCCATCACATTAACCCTGCTATGCCTGATTCAGGATTGTTAATGATGGGAAACCTGCCCTCCGGTGGTCACGTCCGGTATTAGGGTGGGGGCAATTCTAATCTCTGGGGGGAGTTGGTTCCAGAGGGCCGGGGCCGCCACAGAGAAGGTCCCGCCGTCACATTAACCCCGCTATGCCTGATTCAGCATTATAAATGATTGATAGAAACCTGCCCTCCGTTGGTCACGTCCGGTATTTTGCGGAGGCAAAAAGAAATCTATTGGATTTTAATTTTATTATCCGATATCTTTATTATTAACGCCTTATTAATATTAACAAGCGATGATGCGGGTTTGCTACATCAAAGGAATGGGGGAGCAATCCTGAAAGGCAAGGAGGGTGGGGACAATTGTAATCTCTGGGGGGAGTTGGTTCCAGAGGGCCGGGGCCGCCACAGAGAAGGTCCCGCCATCACATTAACCCCGCTATGCCTGATTCAGCATTGTTAATGATAGAAACCTGCCCTCCGGTGGTCACGTCCGGTATGTTGCGGAGGCAAAAAGAAATCTATTGGATTTTAATTTTATTATCCGATATCTTTATTATTAACGCCTTACTAATATTAACAAGCGATGATTCGGGTTTGCTACATCAAAGGAATGGGGGAGCAATCCTGAAAGGCAAGGAGGGTGGGGGCAATTCTAATCTCTGGGGGGAGTTGGTTCCAGAGGGCCGGGGCCTCCACAAAGAAGGTCCCGCCATCATATTAACCCCGCTATGCCTGATTCAGCATTGTTAATGATGGGAAACCTGCCCTCCGGTGGTCACGTCCGGTATTTTGCGGAGGCAAAAAGAAATCTATTGGATTTTAATTTTATTATCCGATATCTTTATTATTAACGCCTTATTAATATTGACAAGCGATGATGCGGGTTTGCTACATCAAAGTAATGGGGGAGCAATCCTGAAAGGCAAGGAGGGTGGGGGCAATTCTAATCTCTGGGGGGAGTTGGTTCCAGAGGGCCGGGGCCGCCACAAAGAAGGTCCCACCATCACATTAACCCCGCTATGCCTGATTCAGCACTGTTAATGATAGAAAGCTGCCCTCCAGTGGTCACGTCCGGTATTTTGCGGAGGCAAAAAGAAATCTATTGGATTTTAATTTTACAGTATTATCTGATATCTTTATTATTAACGCCTTATTAATATTAACAAGCGATGATGCGGGTTTGCTACATCAAAGGAATGAGGGAGCAATCCTGAAAGAGAAGGAGGGTGGGGGCAATTCTAATCTCTGGGGGGAGTTGGTTCCAGAGGGCCGGGGCCGCCACAGAGAAGGTCCCGCCATCACATTAACCCCGCTATGCCTGATTCAGCATTGTTAATGATAGAAACCTGCCCTCCGGTGGTCACATCCGGTATTTTGCGGAGGCAAAAAGAAATCTATTGGATTGTAATTTTATTATCCGATATCTTTATTATTAACGCCTTATTAATATTAACAAGCCATGATGCGGTTTGATACATCAAAGGAATGGGGGAACAATCCTGAAAGGCAAGGAGGGTGGGGGCAATTCTAATCTCTGGGGGGAGTTGGTTCCAGAAGGCCGGGGCCGCCACAGAGAAGGTCCCGCCATCACATTAACCCTGCTATGCCTGATTCAGCATTGTTAATGATAGAAAACTGCCCTCCGGTGGTCACGTCCGGTATTGTGGACGCAAAAAGAAATCTATTGGATTTTAATTTTATTATCCGATATCTTTATTATTAATGCGTTATTAATATCAACAAGCAATGATGCGGTTTGATACATCAAAGGAATGGGGGAGCAATCCTGAAAGGCAAGGAGGGTGGGGGCAATTCTAATCTCTGGGGGCAGTTTGTTCCAGAGGGCCGGGGCCGCCACAGAGAAGATCCCGCCATCACATTCACCCTGCTATGCCGGATTCAGCATTGTTAATGATAGAAAATTGCCCTCCGGTGGTCACGTATTGCGGACACAAAAAGAAATCTACTTTTTAGATTGAATTTTAATTTTATTATCCTGTATCTTTATTATTAATGCCTTATTATTATTAACAAGCTATGATGCTATTTCCTACATCAAAGGATTGGGGGAGCAATCCTGAAAGGCAAGGAGGGTGGGGGCAATTCTAATCTCTGGGGGGAGTTGGTTCCAGAGGGCCGGGGCCGCCACAGAGAAGGTCCCACCATCACATTCACCCTGCTATGCCTGATTCAGCATTGTTAATGATAGAAAACTGCCCTCCGGTGGTCACGTATTGCGGACACAAAAAGAAATCTACTTTTTAAATTGGATTTTAATTTTATTATCCTATATCTTTATTATTAATGCCTTATTAATATTAACAAGCCATGATGCGGTTTGCTACATCAAAGGAATGAGGGAGCAATCCTGAAAGGCAAGGAGGGTGGGGGCAATTCTAATCTCTGGGGGGAGTTTGTTCCAGAGGGCCGGGGCCGCCACAGAGAAGGTCCCGCCACCACATTCACCCTGCTATGCCTGATTCAGCATTGTTAATGATAGAAAACTGCCCTCCTGTGGTCACGTATTGCGGACACAAAAAGAAATCTACTTTTTAAATTGGATTTTAATTTTATTATCCGATATCTTTATTATTAATGCCTTATTAATATCAACAAGCCATGATGCGGTTTGATACATCAAAGGAATGGGGGAACAATCCTGAAAGGCAAGGAGGGTGGGGGCAATTCTAATCTCTGGGGGGAGTTGGTTCCAGAGAGCCAGGGCTGCCACAGAGAGGGTCCCGCCATCACATTAACCCTGCTATGCCTGATTCAGCATTGTTAATGATAGAAAACTGCCCTCCGGTGGTCACATACGGTAGGGAGAAATCCCAAAAGGCAAGGAGGGCGGGGGCAATTCTAATCTCCGGGGGGAGTTGGTTCCAGAGGGCCGGGGCCGCCACAGAGAAGGTCCCGCCATCAGATTCACCCCGCTATGCCTGATTCAGCATTGTTAATGATAGAAAACTGCCCTCCGGTGATCACGTATTGCGGACACAAAAAGAAATCTTTTTAAATTGGATTTTAATTTTATTATCGGATATCTTTATTATTAATGCCTTATTAATATCAACAAGCCATGATGCGGTTTGATACATCAAAGGAATGGGGGAACGATCCTGAAAGGCAAGGAGGGTGGGGGCAATTCTAATCTCTGGGGGGAGTTTGTTCCAGAGGGCCGTGGCCGCCACAGAGAAGGTCCCGCCACCACATTCACCCTGCTATGCCTGATTCAGCATTGTTAATGATAGAAAACTGCCCTCCTGTGGTCACGTATTGCGGACACAAAAAGAAATCTACTTTTTAAATTGGATTTTAATTTTATTATCCGATATCTTTATTATTAATGCCTTATTAATATCAACAAGCCATGATGCGGTTTGATACATCAAAGGAATGGGGGAACAATCCTGAAAGGCAAGGAGGGTGGGGGCAATTCTAATCTCTGGGGGGAGTTGGTTCCAGAGAGCCAGGGCTGCCACAGAGAGGGTCCCGCCATCACATTAACCCTGCTATGCCTGATTCAGCATTGTTAATGATAGAAAACTGCCCTCCGGTGGTCACGTACGGTAGGGAGCAATCCCAAAAGGCAAGGAGGGTGGGGGCAATTCTAATCTCTGGGGGGAGTTGGTTCCAGAGGGCCGGGGCCGCCACAGAGAAGGTCCCGCCATCACATTAACCCTGCTATGCCTGATTCAGCATTGTTAATGATGGGAAACCTGCCCTCCGGTGGTCACGTACGGTATTTTGCGGAGGCAAAAAGAAATCTATTGGATTTTAATTTTATTATCCGATATCTTTATTATTAACGCCTAATTAATATTAACAAGCGATGATGCGGGTTTGCTACATCAAAGAAATGGGGGAGCAATCCTGAAAGGCAAGGAGGGTGCGGGCAATTCTAATCTCTGGGGGGAGTTGGTTCCAGGGGGCCGGGGCCGCCACAGAGAAGGTCCCGCCATCACATTCACCCTGCTATGCCTGATTCAGCATTGTTAATGATAGAAAGCTGCCCTCCGGTGGTCACGTCCGGTATTATGCGGAGGCAAAAAGAAATCTATTGGATTTTAATTTTATCATCCGATATCTTTATTATTAACGCCTTATTAATATTAACAAGCGATGATGCGGGTTTGCTACATCAAACGAATGGGGGAGCAATCCTGAAAGGCAAGGAGGGTGGGGGCAATTCTAATCTCTGGGGGGAGTTTGTTCCAGAGGGCCGGGGCCGCCACAGAGAAGGTCCCGCCATCACATTGACCCTGCTATGCCTGATTCAGCATTGTTAATGATAGAAAGCTGCCCTCCGGTGGTCACGTCCGGTATTTTGCGTAGGCAAAAAGAAATCTATTGGATTTTAATTTTATTATCCGATATCTTTATTACTAACGCCTTATTAATATTAACAAGCGATGATGCGGGTTTGCTACATCAAAGGAATGGGGGAGCAATCCTGAAAGGCAAGGAGGGTGGGGGCAATGCTAATCTCTGGGGGGAGTTGGTTCCAGAGGGCCGGGGCCGCCACAGAGAAGGTCCCGCCATCACATTAACCCCGCTATCCCTGATTCAGCATTGTTAAAGATAGAAACCTGCCCTCCGGTGGTCACGTCCGGTATTTTGCGAAGGCAAAAAGAAATCTATTGGATTTTAATTTTATTATCCGATATCTTTATTATTAACGCCTTATTAATATTAACAAGCGATGATGCGGGTTTGCTACATCAAAGGAATGGGGGAGCAATCCTGAAAGGCAAGGAGGGTGGGGGCAATTCTAATCTCTGGGAGGAGTTGGTTCCAGAGGGCCAGGGCCGCCACAGAGAAGGTCCCGCCATCACATTAACCCCGCTATGCCTGATTCAGCATTGTTCATGATGGGAAACCTGCCCTCCGGTGGTCACGTCCGGTATTTTGCGGAGGCAAAAAGAAATCTATTGGATTTTAATTTTATTATCCGATATCTTTATTATTAACGCCTAATTAATATTAACAAGCGATGATGCGGGTTTGCTACATCAAAGGAATGGGGGAGCAATCCTGAAAGGCAAGGAGCGTGGGGGCAATTCTAATCTCTGGGGGGAGTTCGTTCCAGAGGGCCGGGGCCACCACAGAGAAGGTCTCACCATCACATTAACCCCGCTATGCCTGATTCAGCATTGTTAATGATAGAAACCTGCCCTCCGGTGGTCACGTCCGGTATTTGGCGGAGGCAAAAAGAAATTTATTGGATTGTAATTTTATTATCCGATATCTTTATTATTAACGTCTTATTAATATTAACAAGCGATGATGCGGGTTTGCTACATCAAAGGAATGGGGGAGCAATCCTGAAAGAGGAGGAGGGTGGGGCAATTCTAATCTCTGGAGGGAGTTGGTTCCAGAGGGCCGGGGCCGCCACAGAGAAGGTCCCGCCATCACATTAACCCCGCTATTCCTGATTCAGCATTGTTAATGATAGAAACCTGCCCTCCGGTGGTCACGTCCGGTATTTTGCGTAGGCAAAAAGAAATCTATTGGATTGTAATTTTATTATCCGATATCTTTATTATTAACGCCTTATTAATATTAACAAGCGATGATGCGGGTTTGCTACATCAAAGGAATGGGGGAGCAATCCTGAAAGGCAAGGAGGGTGGGGGCAATTCTAATCTCTGGGGAGAGTTGGTTCCAGACGGCCAGGGCCTCCACAGAGAAGGTCCCGCCATCACATTAACCCCGCTATGCCTGATTCAGCATTGTTAATGATGGGAAACCTGCCCTCCGGTGGTCACGTCCCGTATTTTGCGGAGGCAAAAAGAAATCTATTGGATTTTAATTTTATTATCCGATATCTTTATTATTAACGCCTTATTAATATTAACAAGCGATGATGCGGGTTTGCTACATCAAAGGAATGGGGGAGCAATCCAGAAAGGGAAGGAGCGTGGGGGCAATTCTAATCTCTGGGGGGAGTTCGTTCCAGAGGGCCGGGGCCGCCACAGAGAAGGTCTCACCATCACATTAACCCCGCTATGCCTGATTCAGCATTGTTAATGATAGAAACCTGCTCTCCGGTGGTCACGTCCGGTATTTTGCGGAGGCAAAAAGAAATTTATTGGATTGTAATTTTATTATCCGATATCTTTATTATTAACGCCTTATTAATATTAACAAGCGATGATGCGGGTTTGTTACATCAAAGGAATGGGGGAGCAATCCTGAAAGGCAAGGAGGGTGGGGGCAATGCTAATCTCTGGGGGGAGTTGGTTCCAGAGAGCCGGGGCCGCCACAGAGAAGGTCCCGCCATCACATTAACCCCGCTATCCCTGATTCAGCATTGTTAAAGATAGAAACCTGCCCTCCGGTGGTCACGTCCGGTATTTTGCGAAGGCAAAAAGAAATCTATTGGATTTTAATTTTATTATCCGATATCTTTATTATTAACGCCTTATTAATATTAACAAGCGATGATGCGGGTTTGCTACATCAAAGGAATGGGGGAGCAATCCTGAAAGGCAAGGAGCGTGGGGGCAATTCTAATCTCTGGGGGGAGTTCGTTCCAGAGGGCCGGGGCCACCACAGAGAAGGTCTCACCATCACATTAACCCCGCTATGCCTGATTCAGCATTGTTAATGATAGAAACCTGCCCTCCGGTGGTCACATCCGGTATTTTGCGGAGGCAAAAAGAAATTTATTGGATTGTAATTTTATTATCCGATATCTTTATTATTAACGCCTTATTAATATTAACAAGCGATGATGCGGGTTTGCTACATCAAAGGAATGGGGGAGCAATCCTGAAAGGCAAGGAGGGTGGGGGCAATGCTAATCTCTGGGGGGAGTTGGTTCCAGAAGGCCGGGGCCGCCCCAGAGAAGGTCCCGCCATCACATTAACCCCGCTATCCCTGATTCAGCATTGTTAAAGATAGAAACCTGCCCTCCGGTGGTCACGTCCGGTATTTTGCGAAGGCAAAAAGAAATCTATTGGATTTTAATTTTATTATCCGATATCTTTATTATTAACGCCTTATTAATATTAACAAGCGATGATGCGGGTTTGCTACATCAAAGGAATGGGGGAGCAATCCTGAAAGGCAAGGAGGGTGGGGGCAATTCTAATCTCTGGGGGGAGTTGGTTCCAGAGGGCCGGGGCCGCCACACAGAAGGTCCCGCCATCACATTAACCCCACTATGCCTGATTCAGCATTGTTCATGATGGGAAACCTGCCCTCCGGTGGTCACGTCCGGTATTTTGCGGAGGCAAAAAGAAATCTATTGGATTTTAATTTTATTATCCGATATCTTTATTATTAACGCCTAATTAATATTAACAAGCGATGATGCGGGTTTGCTACATCAAAGGAATGGGGGAGCAATCCTGAAAGGCAAGGAGGGTGGGGGCAATTCAATTCTCTGGGGGGAGTTGGTTCCAGAGGGCCGGGGCCGCCACAGAGAAGGTCCCGCCATCACATTGACCATGCTATGCCTGATTCAGCATTGTTAATGATGGGAAACCTGCCCTCCGGTGGTCACGTCCGGTATTTTGCGAAGGGAAAAAGAAATCTATTGGATTTTAATTTTATTATCCGATATCTTTATTATTAACGCCCTATTAATGTTAACAAGTGATGATGCGGGTTTGCTACATCAATGGAATGGGGGAGCAATCCTGAAAGGCAAGGAGGGTGGGGGCAATTCTAATCTCTGGGGGGAGTTGGTTCCAGAGAGCCGGGGCCGCCACAGAGAAGGTCCCGCCATCACATTAACCCCGCTATGCCTGATTCAGCATTGTTAACGATAGAAACCAGCCCTCCGGTGGTCACGTCCGGTATTTTGCGGAGGCAAAAAGAAATCTATTGGATTTTAATATTATTATCCGATATCTTTATTATTAACGTCTTATTAATATTAACAAGCGATGATGCGGGTTTGCTACATCAAAGGAATGGGGGAGCAATCCTGAAAAGCAAGGAGGGTGGGGGCAATTCTAATCTCTGGGGGGAGTTGGTTCCAGAGGGCCGGGGCCGCCACAGAGAAGGTCCCGCCATCACATTAACCCCGCTATGCCTGATTCAGCATTGTTAATGACAGAAACCTGCCCTCCGGTGGTCACGTCCGGTATTTTGCGTAGGCAAAAAGAAATCTATTGGATTTTAATTTTATTATCCGATATCTTTATTATTAACGCCTAATTAATATTAACAAGCGATGATGCGGGTTTATTTATTATTTGGATCCGATATCTTTATTATTAACGCCTTATTAATATTGACAAGCGATGATGCGGGTTTGCTACATCAAACGAATGGGGGAGCAATCCTGAAAGGCAAGGAGGGTGGGGGCAATTCTAATCTCTGGGGGGAGTTGGTTCCAGAGGGCCGGGGCCGCCACAGAGTAGGTCCCGCCATCACATTAACCCCGCTATGACTGATTCAGCATTGTTAATGATAGAAACCTGCCCTCCGGTGGTCACATCCGGTATTTTGCGGAGGCAAAAAGAAATCTATTGGATTGTAATTTTATTATCCGATATCTTTATTATTAACGCCTTATTAATATTAACAAGCGATGATGCGGGTTTCCTACATCAAAGGAATGGGGGAGCAATCCTGAAAAGCAAGGAGGGTGGGGGCAATTCTAATCTCTGGGGAGAGTTGGTTCCAGAGGGCCGGGGCCTCCACAGAGAAGGTCCCGCCATCACATTAACCCTGCTATGCCTGATTCAGGATTGTTAATGATGGGAAACCTGCCCTCCGGTGGTCACGTCCGGTATTAGGGTGGGGGCAATTCTAATCTCTGGGGCGAGTTGGTTCCAGAGGGCCGGGGCCGCCACAGAGAAGGTCCCGCCGTCACATTAACCCCGCTATGCCTGATTCAGCATTATAAATGATTGATAGAAACCTGCCCTCCGTTGGTCACGTCCGGTATTTTGCGGAGGCAAAAAGAAATCTATTGGATTTTAATTTTATTATCCGATATCTTTATTATTAACGCCTTATTAATATTAACAAGCGATGATGCGGGTTTGCTACATCAAAGGAATGGGGGAGCAATCCTGAAAGGCAAGGAGGGTGGGGACAATTGTAATCTCTGGGGGGAGTTGGTTCCAGAGGGCCGGGGCCGCCACAGAGAAGGTCCCGCCATCACATTAACCCCGCTATGCCTGATTCAGCATTGTTAATGATAGAAACCTGCCCTCCGGTGGTCACGTCCGGTATGTTGCGGAGGCAAAAAGAAATCTATTGGATTTTAATTTTATTATCCGATATCTTTATTATTAACGCCTTACTAATATTAACAAGCGATGATTCGGGTTTGCTACATCAAAGGAATGGGGGAGCAATCCTGAAAGGCAAGGAGGGTGGGGGCAATTCTAATCTCTGGGGGGAGTTGGTTCCAGAGGGCCGGGGCCTCCACAAAGAAGGTCCCGCCATCATATTAACCCCGCTATGCCTGATTCAGCATTGTTAATGATGGGAAACCTGCCCTCCGGTGGTCACGTCCGGTATTTTGCGGAGGCAAAAAGAAATCTATTGGATTTTAATTTTATTATCCGATATCTTTATTATTAACGCCTTATTAATATTGACAAGCGATGATGCGGGTTTGCTACATCAAAGTAATGGGGGAGCAATCCTGAAAGGCAAGGAGGGTGGGGGCAATTCTAATCTCTGGGGGGAGTTGGTTCCAGAGGGCCGGGGCCGCCACAAAGAAGGTCCCACCATCACATTAACCCCGCTATGCCTGATTCAGCACTGTTAATGATAGAAAGCTGCCCTCCAGTGGTCACGTCCGGTATTTTGCGGAGGCAAAAAGAAATCTATTGGATTGTAATTTTATTATCCGATATCTTTATTATTAACGCCTTATTAATATTAACAAGCGATGATGCGGGTTTGCTACATCAAAGGAATGGGGGAGCAATCCTGAAAGGCAAGGAGGGTGGGGGCAATTCTAATCTCTGGGGAGAGTTGGTTCCAGACGGCCAGGGCCTCCACAGAGAAGGTCCCGCCATCACATTAACCCCGCTATGCCTGATTCAGCATTGTTAATGATGGGAAACCTGCCCTCCGGTGGTCACGTCCCGTATTTTGCGGAGGCAAAAAGAAATCTATTGGATTTTAATTTTATTATCCGATATCTTTATTATTAACGCCTTATTAATATTAACAAGCGATGATGCGGGTTTGCTACATCAAAGGAATGGGGGAGCAATCCAGAAAGGGAAGGAGCGTGGGGGCAATTCTAATCTCTGGGGGGAGTTCGTTCCAGAGGGCCGGGGCCGCCACAGAGAAGGTCTCACCATCACATTAACCCCGCTATGCCTGATTCAGCATTGTTAATGATAGAAACCTGCTCTCCGGTGGTCACGTCCGGTATTTTGCGGAGGCAAAAAGAAATTTATTGGATTGTAATTTTATTATCCGATATCTTTATTATTAACGCCTTATTAATATTAACAAGCGATGATGCGGGTTTGTTACATCAAAGGAATGGGGGAGCAATCCTGAAAGGCAAGGAGGGTGGGGGCAATGCTAATCTCTGGGGGGAGTTGGTTCCAGAGAGCCGGGGCCGCCACAGAGAAGGTCCCGCCATCACATTAACCCCGCTATCCCTGATTCAGCATTGTTAAAGATAGAAACCTGCCCTCCGGTGGTCACGTCCGGTATTTTGCGAAGGCAAAAAGAAATCTATTGGATTTTAATTTTATTATCCGATATCTTTATTATTAACGCCTTATTAATATTAACAAGCGATGATGCGGGTTTGCTACATCAAAGGAATGGGGGAGCAATCCTGAAAGGCAAGGAGCGTGGGGGCAATTCTAATCTCTGGGGGGAGTTCGTTCCAGAGGGCCGGGGCCACCACAGAGAAGGTCTCACCATCACATTAACCCCGCTATCCCTGATTCAGCATTGTTAAAGATAGAAACCTGCCCTCCGGTGGTCACGTCCGGTATTTTGCGAAGGCAAAAAGAAATCTATTGGATTTTAATTTTATTATCCGATATCTTTATTATTAACGCCTTATTAATATTAACAAGCGATGATGCGGGTTTGCTACATCAAAGGAATGGGGGAGCAATCCTGAAAGGCAAGGAGGGTGGGGGCAATTCTAATCTCTGGGGGGAGTTGGTTCCAGAGGGCCGGGGCCGCCACACAGAAGGTCCCGCCATCACATTAACCCCACTATGCCTGATTCAGCATTGTTCATGATGGGAAACCTGCCCTCCGGTGGTCACGTCCGGTATTTTGCGGAGGCAAAAAGAAATCTATTGGATTTTAATTTTATTATCCGATATCTTTATTATTAACGCCTAATTAATATTAACAAGCGATGATGCGGGTTTGCTACATCAAAGGAATGGGGGAGCAATCCTGAAAGGCAAGGAGGGTGGGGGCAATTCAATTCTCTGGGGGGAGTTGGTTCCAGAGGGCCGGGGCCGCCACAGAGAAGGTCCCGCCATCACATTGACCATGCTATGCCTGATTCAGCATTGTTAATGATGGGAAACCTGCCCTCCGGTGGTCACGTCCGGTATTTTGCGAAGGGAAAAAGAAATCTATTGGATTTTAATTTTATTATCCGATATCTTTATTATTAACGCCCTATTAATGTTAACAAGTGATGATGCGGGTTTGCTACATCAAAGGAATGGGGGAGCAATCCTGAAAGGCAAGGAGGGTGGGGGCAATTCTAATCTCTGGGGGGAGTTGGTTCCAGAGAGCCGGGGCCGCCACAGAGAAGGTCCCGCCATCACATTAACCCCGCTATGCCTGATTCAGCATTGTTAACGATAGAAACCAGCCCTCCGGTGGTCACGTCCGGTATTTTGCGGAGGCAAAAAGAAATCTATTGGATTTTAATATTATTATCCGATATCTTTATTATTAACGTCTTATTAATATTAACAAGCGATGATGCGGGTTTGCTACATCAAAGGAATGGGGGAGCAATCCTGAAAAGCAAGGAGGGTGGGGGCAATTCTAATCTCTGGGGGGAGTTGGTTCCAGAGGGCCGGGGCCGCCACAGAGAAGGTCCCGCCATCACATTAACCCCGCTATGCCTGATTCAGCATTGTTAATGACAGAAACCTGCCCTCCGGTGGTCACGTCCGGTATTTTGCGTAGGCAAAAAGAAATCTATTGGATTTTAATTTTATTATCCGATATCTTTATTATTAACGCCTAATTAATATTAACAAGCGATGATGCGGGTTTATTTATTATTTGGATCCGATATCTTTATTATTAACGCCTTATTAATATTGACAAGCGATGATGCGGGTTTGCTACATCAAACGAATGGGGGAGCAATCCTGAAAGGCAAGGAGGGTGGGGGCAATTCTAATCTCTGGGGGGAGTTGGTTCCAGAGGGCCGGGGCCGCCACAGAGTAGGTCCCGCCATCACATTAACCCCGCTATGACTGATTCAGCATTGTTAATGATAGAAACCTGCCCTCCGGTGGTCACATCCGGTATTTTGCGGAGGCAAAAAGAAATCTATTGGATTGTAATTTTATTATCCGATATCTTTATTATTAACGCCTTATTAATATTAACAAGCGATGATGCGGGTTTCCTACATCAAAGGAATGGGGGAGCAATCCTGAAAAGCAAGGAGGGTGGGGGCAATTCTAATCTCTGGGGAGAGTTGGTTCCAGAGGGCCGGGGCCTCCACAGAGAAGGTCCCGCCATCACATTAACCCTGCTATGCCTGATTCAGGATTGTTAATGATGGGAAACCTGCCCTCCGGTGGTCACGTCCGGTATTAGGGTGGGGGCAATTCTAATCTCTGGGGCGAGTTGGTTCCAGAGGGCCGGGGCCGCCACAGAGAAGGTCCCGCCGTCACATTAACCCCGCTATGCCTGATTCAGCATTATAAATGATTGATAGAAACCTGCCCTCCGTTGGTCACGTCCGGTATTTTGCGGAGGCAAAAAGAAATCTATTGGATTTTAATTTTATTATCCGATATCTTTATTATTAACGCCTTATTAATATTAACAAGCGATGATGCGGGTTTGCTACATCAAAGGAATGGGGGAGCAATCCTGAAAGGCAAGGAGGGTGGGGACAATTGTAATCTCTGGGGGGAGTTGGTTCCAGAGGGCCGGGGCCGCCACAGAGAAGGTCCCGCCATCACATTAACCCCGCTATGCCTGATTCAGCATTGTTAATGATAGAAACCTGCCCTCCGGTGGTCACGTCCGGTATGTTGCGGAGGCAAAAAGAAATCTATTGGATTTTAATTTTATTATCCGATATCTTTATTATTAACGCCTTACTAATATTAACAAGCGATGATTCGGGTTTGCTACATCAAAGGAATGGGGGAGCAATCCTGAAAGGCAAGGAGGGTGGGGGCAATTCTAATCTCTGGGGGGAGTTGGTTCCAGAGGGCCGGGGCCTCCACAAAGAAGGTCCCGCCATCATATTAACCCCGCTATGCCTGATTCAGCATTGTTAATGATGGGAAACCTGCCCTCCGGTGGTCACGTCCGGTATTTTGCGGAGGCAAAAAGAAATCTATTGGATTTTAATTTTATTATCCGATATCTTTATTATTAACGCCTTATTAATATTGACAAGCGATGATGCGGGTTTGCTACATCAAAGTAATGGGGGAGCAATCCTGAAAGGCAAGGAGGGTGGGGGCAATTCTAATCTCTGGGGGGAGTTGGTTCCAGAGGGCCGGGGCCGCCACAAAGAAGGTCCCACCATCACATTAACCCCGCTATGCCTGATTCAGCACTGTTAATGATAGAAAGCTGCCCTCCAGTGGTCACGTCCGGTATTTTGCGGAGGCAAAAAGAAATCTATTGGATTTTAATTTTACAGTATTATCTGATATCTTTATTATTAACGCCTTATTAATATTAACAAGCGATGATGCGGGTTTGCTACATCAAAGGAATGAGGGAGCAATCCTGAAAGAGAAGGAGGGTGGGGGCAATTCTAATCTCTGGGGGGAGTTGGTTCCAGAGGGCCGGGGCCGCCACAGAGAAGGTCCCGCCATCACATTAACCCCGCTATGCCTGATTCAGCATTGTTAATGATAGAAACCTGCCCTCCGGTGGTCACATCCGGTATTTTGCGGAGGCAAAAAGAAATCTATTGGATTGTAATTTTATTATCCGATATCTTTATTATTAACGCCTTATTAATATTAACAAGCGATGATGCGGGTTTGCTACATCAAAGGAATGGGGGAGCAATCCTGAAAAGCAAGGAGGGTGGGGGCAATTCTAATCTCTGGGGAGAGTTGGTTCCAGAGGGCCGGGGCCTCCACAGAGAAGGTCCCGCCATCACATTAACCCTGCTATGCCTGATTCAGCATTGTTAATGATGGGAAACCTGCCCTCCGGTGGTCACGTCCGGTATTAGGGTGGGGGCAATTCTAATCTCTGGGGGGAGTTGGTTCCAGAGGGCCGGGGCCGCCACAGAGAAGGTCCCGCCGTCACATTAACCCCGCTATGCCTGATTCAGCATTATTAATGATTGATAGAAACCTGCCCTCCGGTGGTCACGTCCGGTATTTTGCGGAGGCAAAAAGAAATCTATTGGATTTTAATTTTATTATCCGATATCTTTATTATTAACGCCCTATTAATATTAACAAGCGATGATGCGGGTTTGCTACATCAAAGGAATGGGGGAGCAATCCTGAAAGGCAAGGAGGGTGGGGACAATTGTAATCTCTGGGGGGAGTTGGTTCCAGAGGGCCGGGGCCGCCACAGAGAAGGTCCCGCCATCACATTAACCCCGCTATGCCTGATTCAGCATTGTTAATGATAGAAACCTGCCCTCCGGTGGTCACGTCCGGTATGTTGCGGAGGCAAAAAGAAATCTATTGGATTTTAATTTTATTATCCGATATCTTTATTATTAACGCCTTACTAATATTAACAAGCGATGATGCGGGTTTGCTACATCAAAGGAATGGGGGAGCAATCTTGAAAGGCAAGGAGGGTGGGGGCAATTCTAATCTCTGGGGGGAGTTGGTTCCAGAGGGCCGGGGCCTCCACAAAGAAGGTCCCGCCATCACATTAACCCCGCTATGCCTGATTCAGCATTGTTAATGATGGGAAACCTGCCCTCCGGTGGTCACGTCCGGTATTTTGCGGAGGTAAAAAGAAATCTATTGGATTGTAATTTTATTATCCGATATCTTTATTATTAACGCCTAATTAATATTAACAAGCGATGATGCGGGTTTGCTACATCAAAGGAATGGGGGAGCAATCCTGAAAAGCAAGGAGGGTGGGGGCAATTCTAATCTCGGGGGGGAGTTGGTTCCAGAGGGCCGGGCCCTCCACAGAGAAGGTCCCGCCATCACATTAACCCCGGTATGCCTGATTCAGCATTGTTAATGATGGGAAACCTGCCCTCCGGTGGTCACGTCCGGTATTTTGCGGAGGCAAAAAGAAATCTATTGGATTTTAATTTTATTATCCGATATCTTTATTATTAACGCCTAATTAATATTAACAAGCGATGATGCGGGTTTGCTACATCAAAGGAATGGGGGAGCAATCCTGAAAGGCAAGGAGGGTGGGGGCAATTCTAATCTCTGGGGGGAGTTGGTTCCAGAGGGCCGGGGCCGCCACAGAGAAGGTCCCGCCATCACATTAACGCCGCTAAGGCTGATTCAGCATTGTTAACGATGGGGAAACTGCCCTCCGGTGGTCACGTCCTGTATTTTGCGGAGGCAAAAAGAAATCTATTGGATTTTAATTTTATTATCCGATATCTTTATTATTAACGTCTTATTAATATTAACAAGCGATGATGCGGGTTTGCTACATCACAAGAATGGGGGAGCAATCCTGAAAGAGAAGGAGGGTGGGGGCAATTCTAATTTCTGGGTGGAGTTGGTTCCAGAGGGCCGGGGCCGCCATAGAGAAGGTCCCGCCATCACATTCACCCCGCTATGCCTGATTCAGCATTGTTAATGATAGAAAGCTTTATTTTTAACAACCGATGATGCGGGTTTGCTACATCAAAGGAATGGGGGAGCAATCCTGAAAGGCAAGGAGGGTGGGGGCAATTCTAATCTCTGGGCGGAGGTGGTTCCAGAGGGCCGGGGCCGCCACAGAGAAGGCTCTTCCCCTGGGTCCCGCCATCACCTTAACCCTAACCCTAATTTTTTACAAATCAATCGTTTTTTATGCACAGACAAGTGAACTTCAAAATTTGATGTACCTCTCTACTTTGGCATTTGAGACTGTTTTCATTTTGTAGCAAATACCTCAAAGCCATGATGGCAAACCTATGGTACGCGTGTCACAAGTGGCACATGGAATCATATGGGTGGACACGCAGGCTCAGGTCTGGTGCACCAGTTGGGCCTTCTGGGCCTAGTGGGAGTCAGGATACATCCTGTTTCACCCTCCAGGGTGGGGTAGGGGAGGCCGTTTTCCCCCTCCCCAAAGGCTGTGCCATCGCGTGCTGGGAGCCATGCATGGGATTATGGGTATGGGCACGCACCCTCCCCCCCCTTTTACCACGAGAACCAAAAAAGGTTCGCTATTGTTTTTATTGTAAGCCGCCCAGAGTCCAATGTGAAGTTGGGTACGTATAAATTTTACAAAGAAATAAACAAACAAATTGCTGCCTTAGAGGTTTAGGAATGAGAGATTCAATTTAACTTAGATGATTTTTTTTTCCCTAGCATGAATCAGAATAAAGCTGGAAGGGACCTTGGAGGTCTTCTAATCCAGCCCCCTGCTCAAGCAGGAAATCTTATACCGTTTCAGGCTAGTCGCTTCTTCCCTAAAGCACCCACGATGTCCGAAGGCCAGCTGTCCCGTTGGTTAATTGCCCTCGCTGTTAGGCAGTTTCTCAATGCCAGGTTGCTTCTCTTTGATTGGTTTCCATAGTTTTTGGTCCTGCCTTTCAGTGCTTTGGGGAATAATTTGATACCCTCTTCTTTATGGCAGCCTCTCAAATATTGGGATGCTGCTATCATGTCCCCACTAATCCTTCTTTTCTCTAGATTAGCCAAACCCAAATCCTCCAACCGTTCTTCCTATGTTTTAGCCGCCAGCTCTTGAATCTTCTTAGTTGTCCTTCTCTGCACCTTTCCCAAAGTCTCAACATCTTTTTATACTTTATAAAGTACGCTGCTCAAAAAATAAAAATAAAGGGAACCTTCAAATAACACACTCTAGATCTGAATGAATGAAATACTGAACCCTTCGTTCTGTACAAAGTTGAATGTGCCCAAGAGCCTGTATAATTGACTGTCAATCAGTGTTGCTTCCTAAGTGGACGGTTTGATTTCACAAAAGTTTGATTTACTTGGAGTTCTATTCTGCTGTTTAAGTGTTCCCTTTATTTTTTTTGGAGCGGTATATAATTTATACTTTGTTATCAACCCAGGAGAGAACGCGTAGGAACAGAAAGTCAGAATCAAGGGTGTCATAGTAGAACAGCAATGCAATTGGACGTTAGGATGAAACTTTGTTCTGCTTATACTGGAAGGCAAGATAACAAGGCCACGAACCAGAGGCTTTGTGACAACAACAAAACCTAGAGTTTAGCTGCTGGTTAAGGAGCTAAACTGCTGAAAAATGAGAAAAAATTAAAGCCAGGCCAATTAATAGAAACTGTTTAATCAGAATACTGTTCCCGGGAATCATACGTAAACACAATCCTGTAATGTGCGTTGGGATAAGACCGGAAAGCCTGTGAAATGGAGCCCCTGCGTCTCCTCGTTCTGTGGCCCTTATTTCAGTAGTGTCATGGCAGCTTAAGAATGTTCGAGGGGGGAGTGCAAGCTGTTTGACTTTTTTCAAACTCTATTTTTAAGAATTTAACGGATTAAGAGTTGGAAGGACCTTACAGGTCATCTAGTCCAAGCGGGAGACCCTACGTCTGCTTCTACCTAGGATCAAACTCACAAACTCCCGATAGTGAGGGAAGAGCTCCACTTCTTGGCCACAATAGCTGGCTTACAAAAAGTTGAAAGAAGTTGACCGTCCTGTTAAGCATAAGTAGTTGTGTATGGATTAGATATGGTGCTACATCTATTTATTTTATTTGTTTGTTTGTTTTGTCAAGTATGGATTGGTGGTATACAAAGATATAATAATATTTATATACAGGATACTGTACTAGAAACATTAGGACAGGGGATGGAAGGCACGCTGGTGCGCTTATGCACGCCCCTTACTAACCTCTTGGGAATCAGGAGATGTCAAAAGTAGATAATCTAAGGGTAAAGTTTTGGGGGTTAAGAGATGATACTACAGAGTCTGGTAGTGACTTCCATGCATCAACTACTCGGTTACTAAATTTGTATTCCCTGCAGTCAAGTTTAGAGCGGTTTACTTTAAGTTTGTATCTGTTGTGTGCTCGTGTGTTGTTGTGGTTGAAGCTGAAGTAGTCTTTGACGGGAAGGACGTTGTAGCAGATGATTTTATGGGCTTTGGTTGTCGTGTTTAAGGGGACGTAGGTCTAAGCTTTCTAAACTTAGGATTGTAAGTCTAGTTACATAGGGTATTCTGTTACGAGTGGAGGAGTGGAGGGCTCTTCTAAAAAAATATCTCTGGATGTTTTCTAGAGTGTTTATGTCGGAAATGCGGTGGGGGTTCCAGACAGATGAGCTGTATTCGAGGCTTGGTCTGGCAAAGGTGGTTCTTTCTGACTCTAGTTCAAAAATAGCAGCTCAGCATCAGCTTGCTATGGCTACGTGAACTCTTGCGTGAAGACACGCTTGAGTCTGTCTTGAGTCCTGGTAACTATAAGGACAAGTCTTCTAGCCCAGTGTTTGGAAGTGGTTTGCCAATTACTTCTTCCTAAGCCGAAAGAGAATGACGGTGGTTGGCTTGCGTGCGTAAGGCAGGACTGGAATTCAGATCGCCACTTAACCTGTAGGCCAAACTAGCCTTCGGTCATGTATGCGTGAATTTGTGGGTGTTGTGTATCTACACAAACACAGGTGGACTCATTTATATTAGGCCAAAACTATGCCATGAAATCCAATAAAAATGACCAGAACCTAGATGTTTTTAATTCCAATGACAAATGATATTATGGAAGCTTTATCTGAAATGCATTACTAGACAGATTCCATATATCTAGCTTCTATTTTTAAATGCTGCTCACCTCCAATTGCTGCTGTTCCATCTTAGTCAGCAAGAACTTTGAGTAGATGTTGCTTTTTTCAAGAAAGTGTTGAAGTCTCTTGTAGCGCATCTCATTTCAATCTCTGTCCCTATTCATGTAAGCCTGTGAGGGGGGAAAAAGTAATCAATTATAAATATCGACATTAACTGAACGTGCTATTGGAAATATAAACATTTGTATTATCTTTCACCAATTAAAGAATAGTTCATCCCTACTCTTTCCTTCAAGGACCCACTGGAAATACAGCCTTTTATTCAACCAAAGCAGCTACTCATCCAGAGCAGCTGTTTGGCTCTGAATTTTCTACATACAGTGTCAGATAAACATGTTATATTGTTGTAATATGGTGAGGGTGTTCCGAGTACATCAGATTTGATTTATTTTCTATTTGCCAATATATAATTCCTCCCTGTCAATCATGATTGTGATTTTATTTGGATTTATATGCCGCCCCTCTGTGAGGACTGGGGCAGCTTGGAACATATTATAGATTAGATTAGATTAGATTAGATGGATGGATGGATGGATGGATGGATGACTGGGGTGCTAAGCCGCCCCAGTCCTCATCTATCTATCTCTCTTTCTATCTATATATCCTAATCCAATTAAATTTACAAGTAGTTAATCTAAACCCCATGTTTAAAAATCAATCAGCCCCATTCAAACAGGCAAACACACGTTTTCATACATAGGCCAGGTTGGCTGAGGTATTACTTTATGTTGTGGGTGATTGACTGAATAAATGAATGAATGAATAAATAAATAAATATAAACAATAAATTTCCCACATTTCTAACATTAGATGTCAACTTTCAGCAAGGCAGGGGAAAATGTAGGCTTGCAGGCAGTTTGGGGGAGTTAAAGGAGGTTTAATTTTATTTGCATGCTTTTTACAAGAATTTTAAATTCTGTCCTAAGTCCTTGGAGAGGGGTGGGATATAAATGCAATAAATACTACTACTACTACTACTACTACTAGTAGTAGTAGTAGTAGTAGTAGTACTAGTAGTAATTTGGGCGGAGGGGATGGATCTCTGAATTTATTGTGTACCAAAAAAATCCTGGACCACAAATAAAGCTGAGGGACAAAATTTTAGCGAGGGGGGAAAAACATCTAAAACCGAAGCCCTTTTTGCAGGCTGCCCAGGTGCCCCCCCCCCTTGCTGCTCTCTCCTCGAGGAGAAAAACGACGCAAGGGGGAAATGGAGAAGCATTTATTTTATTTCATTCACTTGCTGGGCGTCGTCGAAGTGGAATAAATGCAAGTCAAGTCAAGTACGTATTTGGCGGCACACAAAGCTCCGAGGCTGCGTGAAGACAATTCCCTCGTTTCTGGGCCTCTCCTCCATGCTGGTTTCGGCCGCCTCGGCCACAGCGGACTCGGCCTCCCCTGCGCTCGGGCTGCTGCTCCCGGTCGGCACGGCTGCCCGCGAGCGTCTCGAACCCTGCGCGCTTCTAGAGGGCTCAAGAGCGACCACTCAATCCCACCCTGAGGAAACTCGCGCGGTTTTCACTCCTGCACTGAGGCCGACGCTCCCAACGCACGCACAACGCCCGCATGGGGGGGGGGAGAGGCTGGGGGGGGGGGCAGGGCCAGAAAATTCCAGAAAATACTACAAAATTCCGGAAAATTCTAGAAAATTCCAGGAAATTCCGGAAAATTCTAGAATTGCCCCGTGCCTGACGGCAGAGGTGGGTTTTCAGTAGCTTACAAAAGGCAAGGAGGGTGGGGGCCATTCTAATCTCTGGGGGGAGTTGGTTCCAGAGGGCCGGGGCCGCCACAGAGAAGGTCCCGATATCACATTGACCCCGCTATGCCTGATTCAGCATTGTTAGGGATAGAAAACAACCCTCCGGTGGTCACGTCCGGTATTGCGGACGCCAAAAGAAATCTACAGAATTGGATTTTAATTTTATTATCCGATATCTTTATTTTTAACAACCGATGATGCGGGTTTGCTACATAAAAGGAATGGGGGAGCAATCCTGAAAGGCAAGGAGGGTGGGGGCAATTCTAATCTCTGGGGGGAGTTGGTTCCAGAGGGCCGGGGCCGCCACAGAGAAGGTCCCGCCATCACATTAACCCTGCTATGCCTGATTCAGCATTCTTAAGGAGAGAAACCTGCCCTCCGGTGGTCACGTCCGGTATTTTGCGGAGGCAAAAAGAAATCTATAATTTTATTATCCGATATCTTTATTATTAACGCCTTATTAATATTAAAAAGCGATGATGCGGGTTTGCTACATCAAAGGAATGGGGCAGCAATCCTGAAAGGCAAGGAGGGTGGGGGCAATTCTAATCTCTGGGGGGAGTTGGTCCCAGAGGGCCGGGGCCGCCACAGAGAAGGTCCCGCCATCACATTAACCCCGCTATGCCTGATTCAGCATTGTTGATGATAGAAAACTGCCCTCCGGTGGTCACGTCCGGTATTGCGGACGCCAAAAGAAATCTACAGTACAGTATTGGATTTTAATTTTATTATCCGATATCTTTATTTTTAACAAGCGATGATGCGGGTTTGCTACATCAAAGGAATGGGGGAGCAATCCTGAAAGGCAAGGAGGGTGGGGGCAATTCTAATTTCTGGGGAGAGTGGGTTCCAGAGGGCCGGGGCCGCCACAGAGAAGGTCCCGCCATCACATTAACCCTGTTATGCCTGATTCAGCATTGTTAATGATAGAAAACTGCTCTCCGGTGGTCACGTATTGCGGACACAAAAAGAAATCTACTTTTTAAATTGAATTTTAATTGTATTATCCGATATCTTTATAATTAATGCCTTATTAATATTAACAAGCCATGATGCGGTTCGCTACATCAAAGGAATGGGGGAGCAATCCTGAAAGGCAAGGAGGGTGGGGGCAATTCTAATCTCTGGGGGGAGTTGGTTCCACAGGGCCGGGGCTGCCACAGAGAAGGTCCCGCCATCACATTCACCCTGCTATGCCTGATTCAGCATTGTTAATGATAGAAAACTGCCCTCCGGTGGTCACGTATTGCGGACACAAAAAGAAATCTACTTTTTAAATTGAATTTTAATTTTATTATCCGATATCTTTATTATTAATGCCTTATTAATATCAACAAGCCATGATGCGGTTTGATACATCAAAGGAATGGGGGAGCAATCCTGAAAGGCAAGGAGGGTGGGGGCAATTCTAATCTCTGGGGGGAGTTTGTTCCAGAGGGCCGGGGCCGCCACAGAGAAGGTCCCACCATCACATTAACCCTGCTATGCCTGATTCAGCATTGTTAATGATAGAAAACTGCCCTCCGGTGGTCACGTACTGCGGACACAAAAAGAAATCTACTTTTTAAATTGAATTTTAATTTTATTATCCTACATCTTTCTTATTAATGCCTTATTAATATTAACAAGCCATGATGCGGTTCTCTACATCAAAGGAATGGGGGAGCAATCCTGAAGGGCAAGGAGGGTGGGGGCAATTCTAATCTCTAGTGGGAGTTGGTTCCAGAGGGCCGGGGCCGCCACAGAGAAGGTCCCGCCATCACATTAACCCTGCTATGCCTGATTCAACATTGTTAATGATAGAAAACTACCCTCCAGTGGTCACGTCCGGTATTGCGGACGCAAAAAGAAATCTATTGGATTTTAATTTTATTATGCGATATCTTTATTATTAATGCCTTATTAATATTAACAAGCCATGATGCGGTTTGCTACATCAAAGGAATGGGGGAGCAATCCTGAAAGGCAAGGAGGGTGGAGGCAATTCAAATCTCTGGGGGGAGTTGGTTCCAGAGGGCCGGGGCCGCCACAGAGAAGGTCCCGCCATCACATTAACCCTGCTATGCCTGATTCAGCATTATTAATGATACAAAACTGTCCTCCGGTGGTCACGTATTGCGGACACAAAAAGAAATCTACTTTTTAAATTGGATTTTAATTTTATTATCCGATATCTTTATAATTAATGCCTTATTAATATCAAAAAGCCATGATGCGGTTCGATACATCAAAGGAATGGGGGAGCAATCCTGAAAGGCAGGGAGGGTGGGGGCAATTCAAATCTCTGGGGGGAGTTTGTTCCAGAGGGCCGGGGCCGCCACAGAGAAGGTCCCGCCATCACATTAACCCTGTTATGCCTGATTCAGCATTGTTAATGATAGAAAACTGCTCTCCGGTGGTCACGTATTGCGGACACAAAAAGAAATCTACTTTTTAAATTGAATTTTAATTGTATGATCCGATATCTTTATAATTAATGCCTTATTAATATTAACAAGCCATGATGCGGTTCGCTACATCAAAGGAATGGGGGAGCAATCCTGAAAGGCAAGGAGGGTGGGGGCAATTCTAATCTCTGGGGGGAGTTGGTTCCACATGGCCGGGGCCGCCACAGAGAAGGTCCCGCCATCACATTCACCCTGCTATGCCTGATTCAGCATTGTTAATGATAGAAAACTGCCCTCCGGTGGTCACGTATGGCGGACACAAAAAGAAATCTACTTTTTAAATTGGATTTTAATTTTATTATCCTATATCTTTATTATTAATGCCTTATTATTATTAACAAGCCATGATGCGGTTTGCTACATCAAAGGAATGGGGGAGCAATCCTGAAAGGCAAGGAGGGTGAGGGCAATTCTAATCTCTGGGGAGAGTTTGTTCCAGAGGGCCGGGGCCGCCACAGAGAAGGTCCCGCCATCACATTCACCCTGCTATGCCTGATTCAGCATTGTTAATGATAGAAAACTGCCCTCCTGTGGTCACGTATTGCAGACACAAAAAGAAATCTACCTTTTAAATTGGATTTTAATTTTATTATCCGATATCTTTATTATTAATGCCTTATTAATATCAACAAGCCATGATGCGGTTTGATACATCAAAGGAATGGGGGAGCAACCTTGAAAGACAAGGAGGGTGGGGGCAATTCTAATCTCTGGGGGGAGTTGGTTCCAGAGGGCCTGGGCCGCCACAGAGAAGGTCCCGCCATCACATTAACCCTGCTATGCCTGATTCAGCATTGTTAATTATAGAAAACTGCCCTCCGGCGGTCACGTATTGCGGACACAAAAAGAAATCTACTTTTTAAATTGGATTTTAATTTTATTATCCTATATCTTTATTATTAATGCCTTATTAATATTAACAAGCCATGATGCGGTTTGCTACATCAAAGGAATGAGGGAGCAATCCTGAAAGGCAAGGAGGGTGGGGGCAATTCTAATCTCTGGGGGGAGTTTGTTCCAGAGGGCCGGGGCCGCCACAGAGAAGGTCCCGCCATCACATTCACCCTGCTTTGCCTGATTCAGCATTGTTAATGATAGAACACTGCCCTCCTGTGGTCACGTATTGCGGACACAAAAAGAAATCTACTTTTTAAATTGGATTTTAATTTTATTATCCGATATCTTTATTATTAATGCCTTATTAATATCAACAAGCCATGATGCGGTTTGATACATGAAAGGAATGGGGGAACAATCCTGAAAGGCAAGGAGGGTGGGGGCAATTCTAATCTCTGGGGGGAGTTGGTTCCAGAAGGCCGGGGCCGCCACAGAGAAGGTCCCGCCATCACATTAACCCTGCTATGCCTGATTCAGCATTGTTAATGATAGAAAACTGCCCTCCGGTGGTCACGTCCGGTATTGCGGACGCAAAAAGAAATCTATTGGATTTTAATTTTATTATCCGATATCTTTATTATTAATGCGTTATTAATATCAACAAGCCATGATGCGGTTTGATACATCAAAGTAATGGGGGAGCAATCCTGAAAGGCAAGGAGGGTGGGGGCAATTCAAATCTCTGGGGGCAGTTTGTTCCAGAGGGCCGGGGCCGCCACAGAGAAGGTCCCGCCATCACATTAACCCTGCTATGCCTGATTCAGCATTATTAATGATACAAAACTGTCCTCCGGTGGTCACGTATTGCGGACACAAAAAGAAATCTTCTTTTTAAATTGGATTTTAATTTTATTATCGGATATCTTTATTATTAATGCCTTATTAATATCAACAAGCCATGATGCGGTTTGATACATCAAAGGAATGGGGGAACAATCCTGAAAGGCAAGGAGGGTGGGGGCAATTCTAATCTCTGGGGGGAGTTGGTTCCAGAGGGCCGGGGCCGCCACAGAGAAGGTCCTGCCATCACATTAACCCCGCTATGCCTGATTCATCATTGTTAATGATACAAACCTGCCCTCCGGTGGTCACGTCCGGTATTTTGCAGAGGCAAAAAGAAATCTATTGGATTTTAATGTTATTATCCGATATCTTTATCATTAATGCCTTATTAATATTAACAAGCGATGATGCGGGTTTGCTACATCAAAGGAATGGGGGAGCAATCCTGAAAGGCTAGGAGGGTGGAGGCAATTCTAATATCTGGGGGGAGTTGGTTTCAGAGGGCCGGGGCCGCCACACAGAAGGTCCCGCCATCACATTAACCCCGCTACGCCTGATTCAGCATTGTTAATGATAGAAACCTGTCCTCCGGTGGTCACGTCCGGTATTGCGGACGCAAAAAGAAATCTATTGGATTTTAATTTTATTATGCGATATCTTTATTATTAATGCCTTATTAATATTAACAAGCCATGATGCGGTTTGCTACATCAAAGGAATGGGGGAGCAATCCTGAAAGGCAAGGAGGGTGGAGGCAATTCAAATCTCTGGGGGGAGTTGGTTCCAGAGGGCCGGGGCCGCCACAGAGAAGGTCCCGCCATCACATTAACCCTGCTATGCCTGATTCAGCATTATTAATGATACAAAACTGTCCTCCGGTGGTCACAAATTGCGGACACAAAAAGAAATCTACTTTTTAAATTGGATTTTAATTTTATTATCCGATATCTTTATAATTAATGCCTTATTAATATCAAAAAGCCATGATGCGGTTCGATACATCAAAGGAATGGGGGAGCAATCCTGAAAGGCAGGGAGGTTGGGGGCAATTCTAATCTCTGGGGGGAGTTTGTTCCAGAGGGCCGGGGCCGCCACAGAGAAGGTCCCGCCATCACATTAACCCTGTTATGCCTGATTCAGCATTGTTAATGATAGAAAACTGCTCTCCGGTGGTCACGTATTGCGGACACAAAAAGAAATCTACTTTTTAAATTGAATTTTAATTGTATGATCCGATATCTTTATAATTAATGCCTTATTAATATTAACAAGCCATGATGCGGTTCGCTACATCAAAGGAATGGGGGAGCAATCCTGAAAGGCAAGGAGGGTGGGGGCAATTCTAATCTCTGGGGGGAGTTGGTTCCACATGGCCGGGGCCGCCACAGAGAAGGTCCCGCCATCACATTAACCCTGCTATGCCTGATTCAGCATTGTTAATGATAGAAAACTGCCCTCCGGTGGTCACGTACTGCGGACACAAAAAGAAATCTATTGGATTTTAATTTTATTATCCGATATCTTTATTATTAACGCCTAATTAATATTAACAAGCGATGATGCGGGTTTGCTACATCAAAGAAATGGGGGAGCAATCCTGAAAGGCAAGGAGGGTGCGGGCAATTCTAATCTCTGGGGGGAGTTGGTTCCAGGGGGCCGGGGCCGCCACAGAGAAGGTCCCGCCATCACATTCACCCTGCTATGCCTGATTCAGCATTGTTAATGATAGAAAGCTGCCCTCCGGTGGTCACGTCCGGTATTATGCGGAGGCAAAAAGAAATCTATTGGATTTTAATTTTATCATCCGATATCTTTATTATTAACGCCTTATTAATATTAACAAGCGATGATGCGGGTTTGCTACATCAAACGAATGGGGGAGCAATCCTGAAAGGCAAGGAGGGTGGGGGCAATTCTAATCTCTGGGGGGAGTTTGTTCCAGAGGGCCGGGGCCGCCACAGAGAAGGTCCCGCCATCACATTGACCCTGCTATGCCTGATTCAGCATTGTTAATGATAGAAAGCTGCCCTCCGGTGGTCACGTCCGGTATTTTGCGTAGGCAAAAAGAAATCTATTGGATTTTAATTTTATTATCCGATATCTTTATTACTAACGCCTTATTAATATTAACAAGCGATGATGCGGGTTTGCTACATCAAAGGAATGGGGGAGCAATCCTGAAAGGCAAGGAGGGTGGGGGCAATGCTAATCTCTGGGGGGAGTTGGTTCCAGAGGGCCGGGGCCGCCACAGAGAAGGTCCCGCCATCACATTAACCCCGCTATCCCTGATTCAGCATTGTTAAAGATAGAAACCTGCCCTCCGGTGGTCACGTCCGGTATTTTGCGAAGGCAAAAAGAAATCTATTGGATTTTAATTTTATTATCCGATATCTTTATTATTAACGCCTAATTAATATTAACAAGCGATGATGCGGGTTTGCTACATCAAAGGAATGGGGGAGCAATCCTGAAAGGCAAGGAGCGTGGGGGCAATTCTAATCTCTGGGAGGAGTTGGTTCCAGAGGGCCAGGGCCGCCACAGAGAAGGTCCCGCCATCACATTAACCCCGCTATGCCTGATTCAGCATTGTTCATGATGGGAAACCTGCCCTCCGGTGGTCACGTCCGGTATTTTGCGGAGGCAAAAAGAAATCTATTGGATTTTAATTTTATTATCCGATATCTTTATTATTAACGCCTAATTAATATTAACAAGCGATGATGCGGGTTTGCTACATCAAAGGAATGGGGGAGCAATCCTGAAAGGCAAGGAGCGTGGGGGCAATTCTAATCTCTGGGGGGAGTTCGTTCCAGAGGGCCGGGGCCACCACAGAGAAGGTCTCACCATCACATTAACCCCGCTATGCCTGATTCAGCATTGTTAATGATAGAAACCTGCCCTCCGGTGGTCACGTCCGGTATTTGGCGGAGGCAAAAAGAAATTTATTGGATTGTAATTTTATTATCCGATATCTTTATTATTAACGTCTTATTAATATTAACAAGCGATGATGCGGGTTTGCTACATCAAAGGAATGGGGGAGCAATCCTGAAAGAGGAGGAGGGTGGGGCAATTCTAATCTCTGGAGGGAGTTGGTTCCAGAGGGCCGGGGCCGCCACAGAGAAGGTCCCGCCATCACATTAACCCCGCTATTCCTGATTCAGCATTGTTAATGATAGAAACCTGCCCTCCGGTGGTCACGTCCGGTATTTTGCGTAGGCAAAAAGAAATCTATTGGATTGTAATTTTATTATCCGATATCTTTATTATTAACGCCTTATTAATATTAACAAGCGATGATGCGGGTTTGCTACATCAAAGGAATGGGGGAGCAATCCTGAAAGGCAAGGAGGGTGGGGGCAATTCTAATCTCTGGGGAGAGTTGGTTCCAGACGGCCAGGGCCTCCACAGAGAAGGTCCCGCCATCACATTAACCCCGCTATGCCTGATTCAGCATTGTTAATGATGGGAAACCTGCCCTCCGGTGGTCACGTCCCGTATTTTGCGGAGGCAAAAAGAAATCTATTGGATTTTAATTTTATTATCCGATATCTTTATTATTAACGCCTTATTAATATTAACAAGCGATGATGCGGGTTTGCTACATCAAAGGAATGGGGGAGCAATCCAGAAAGGGAAGGAGCGTGGGGGCAATTCTAATCTCTGGGGGGAGTTCGTTCCAGAGGGCCGGGGCCGCCACAGAGAAGGTCTCACCATCACATTAACCCCGCTATGCCTGATTCAGCATTGTTAATGATAGAAACCTGCCCTCCGGTGGTCACATCCGGTATTTTGCGGAGGCAAAAAGAAATTTATTGGATTGTAATTTTATTATCCGATATCTTTATTATTAACGCCTTATTAATATTAACAAGCGATGATGCGGGTTTGCTACATCAAAGGAATGGGGGAGCAATCCTGAAAGGCAAGGAGGGTGGGGGCAATGCTAATCTCTGGGGGGAGTTGGTTCCAGAAGGCCGGGGCCGCCCCAGAGAAGGTCCCGCCATCACATTAACCCCGCTATCCCTGATTCAGCATTGTTAAAGATAGAAACCTGCCCTCCGGTGGTCACGTCCGGTATTTTGCGAAGGCAAAAAGAAATCTATTGGATTTTAATTTTATTATCCGATATCTTTATTATTAACGCCTTATTAATATTAACAAGCGATGATGCGGGTTTGCTACATCAAAGGAATGGGGGAGCAATCCTGAAAGGCAAGGAGGGTGGGGGCAATTCTAATCTCTGGGGGGAGTTGGTTCCAGAGGGCCGGGGCCGCCACACAGAAGGTCCCGCCATCACATTAACCCCACTATGCCTGATTCAGCATTGTTCATGATGGGAAACCTGCCCTCCGGTGGTCACGTCCGGTATTTTGCGGAGGCAAAAAGAAATCTATTGGATTTTAATTTTATTATCCGATATCTTTATTATTAACGCCTAATTAATATTAACAAGCGATGATGCGGGTTTGCTACATCAAAGGAATGGGGGAGCAATCCTGAAAGGCAAGGAGGGTGGGGGCAATTCAATTCTCTGGGGGGAGTTGGTTCCAGAGGGCCGGGGCCGCCACAGAGAAGGTCCCGCCATCACATTGACCATGCTATGCCTGATTCAGCATTGTTAATGATGGGAAACCTGCCCTCCGGTGGTCACGTCCGGTATTTTGCGAAGGGAAAAAGAAATCTATTGGATTTTAATTTTATTATCCGATATCTTTATTATTAACGCCCTATTAATGTTAACAAGTGATGATGCGGGTTTGCTACATCAAAGGAATGGGGGAGCAATCCTGAAAGGCAAGGAGGGTGGGGGCAATTCTAATCTCTGGGGGGAGTTGGTTCCAGAGAGCTGGGGCCGCCACAGAGAAGGTCCCGCCATCACATTAACCCCGCTATGCCTGATTCAGCATTGTTAACGATAGAAACCAGCCCTCCGGTGGTCACGTCCGGTATTTTGCGGAGGCAAAAAGAAATCTATTGGATTTTAATATTATTATCCGATATCTTTATTATTAACGTCTTATTAATATTAACAAGCGATGATGCGGGTTTGCTACATCAAAGGAATGGGGGAGCAATCCTGAAAAGCAAGGAGGGTGGGGGCAATTCTAATCTCTGGGGGGAGTTGGTTCCAGAGGGCCGGGGCCGCCACAGAGAAGGTCCCGCCATCACATTAACCCCGCTATGCCTGATTCAGCATTGTTAATGACAGAAACCTGCCGTCCGGTGGTCACGTCCGGTATTTTGCGTAGGCAAAAAGAAATCTATTGGATTTTAATTTTATTATCCGATATCTTTATTATTAACGCCTAATTAATATTAACAAGCGATGATGCGGGTTTATTTATTATTTGGATCCGATATCTTTATTATTAACGCCTTATTAATATTGACAAGCGATGATGCGGGTTTGCTACATCAAACGAATGGGGGAGCAATCCTGAAAGGCAAGGAGGGTGGGGGCAATTCTAATCTCTGGGGGGAGTTGGTTCCAGAGGGCCGGGGCCGCCACAGAGTAGGTCCCGCCATCACATTAACCCCGCTATGACTGATTCAGCATTGTTAATGATAGAAACCTGCCCTCCGGTGGTCACATCCGGTATTTTGCGGAGGCAAAAAGAAATCTATTGGATTGTAATTTTATTATCCGATATCTTTATTATTAACGCCTTATTAATATTAACAAGCGATGATGCGGGTTTCCTACATCAAAGGAATGGGGGAGCAATCCTGAAAAGCAAGGAGGGTGGGGGCAATTCTAATCTCTGGGGAGAGTTGGTTCCAGAGGGCCGGGGCCTCCACAGAGAAGGTCCCGCCATCACATTAACCCTGCTATGCCTGATTCAGGATTGTTAATGATGGGAAACCTGCCCTCCGGTGGTCACGTCCGGTATTAGGGTGGGGGCAATTCTAATCTCTGGGGCGAGTTGGTTCCAGAGGGCCGGGGCTGCCACAGAGAAGGTCCCGCCGTCACATTAACCCCGCTATGCCTGATTCAGCATTATAAATGATTGATAGAAACCTGCCCTCCGTTGGTCACGTCCGGTATTTTGCGGAGGCAAAAAGAAATCTATTGGATTTTAATTTTATTATCCGATATCTTTATTATTAACGCCTTATTAATATTAACAAGCGATGATGCGGGTTTGCTACATCAAAGGAATGGGGGAGCAATCCTGAAAGGCAAGGAGGGTGGGGACAATTGTAATCTCTGGGGGGAGTTGGTTCCAGAGGGCCGGGGCCGCCACAGAGAAGGTCCCGCCATCACATTAACCCCGCTATGCCTGATTCAGCATTGTTAATGATAGAAACCTGCCCTCCGGTGGTCACGTCCGGTATGTTGCGGAGGCAAAAAGAAATCTATTGGATTTTAATTTTATTATCCGATATCTTTATTATTAACGCCTTACTAATATTAACAAGCGATGATTCGGGTTTGCTACATCAAAGGAATGGGGGAGCAATCCTGAAAGGCAAGGAGGGTGGGGGCAATTCTAATCTCTGGGGGGAGTTGGTTCCAGAGGGCCGGGGCCTCCACAAAGAAGGTCCCGCCATCATATTAACCCCGCTATGCCTGATTCAGCATTGTTAATGATGGGAAACCTGCCCTCCGGTGGTCACGTCCGGTATTTTGCGGAGGCAAAAAGAAATCTATTGGATTTTAATTTTATTATCCGATATCTTTATTATTAACGCCTTATTAATATTGACAAGCGATGATGCGGGTTTGCTACATCAAAGTAATGGGGGAGCAATCCTGAAAGGCAAGGAGGGTGGGGGCAATTCTAATCTCTGGGGGGAGTTGGTTCCAGAGGGCCGGGGCCGCCACAAAGAAGGTCCCACCATCACATTAACCCCGCTATGCCTGATTCAGCACTGTTAATGATAGAAAGCTGCCCTCCAGTGGTCACGTCCGGTATTTTGCGGAGGCAAAAAGAAATCTATTGGATTTTAATTTTACAGTATTATCTGATATCTTTATTATTAACGCCTTATTAATATTAACAAGCGATGATGCGGGTTTGCTACATCAAAGGAATGAGGGAGCAATCCTGAAAGAGAAGGAGGGTGGGGGCAATTCTAATCTCTGGGGGGAGTTGGTTCCAGAGGGCCGGGGCCGCCACAGAGAAGGTCCCGCCATCACATTAACCCCGCTATGCCTGATTCAGCATTGTTAATGATAGAAACCTGCCCTCCGGTGGTCACATCCGGTATTTTGCGGAGGCAAAAAGAAATCTATTGGATTGTAATTTTATTATCCGATATCTTTATTATTAACGCCTTATTAATATTAACAAGCGATGATGCGGGTTTGCTACATCAAAGGAATGGGGGAGCAATCCTGAAAAGCAAGGAGGGTGGGGGCAATTCTAATCTCTGGGGAGAGTTGGTTCCAGAGGGCCGGGGCCTCCACAGAGAAGGTCCCGCCATCACATTAACCCTGCTATGCCTGATTCAGCATTGTTAATGATGGGAAACCTGCCCTCCGGTGGTCACGTCCGGTATTAGGGTGGGGGCAATTCTAATCTCTGGGGGGAGTTGGTTCCAGAGGGCCGGGGCCGCCACAGAGAAGGTCCCGCCGTCACATTAACCCCGCTATGCCTGATTCAGCATTATTAATGATTGATAGAAACCTGCCCTCCGGTGGTCACGTCCGGTATTTTGCGGAGGCAAAAAGAAATCTATTGGATTTTAATTTTATTATCCGATATCTTTATTATTAACGCCCTATTAATATTAACAAGCGATGATGCGGGTTTGCTACATCAAAGGAATGGGGGAGCAATCCTGAAAGGCAAGGAGGGTGGGGACAATTGTAATCTCTGGGGGGAGTTGGTTCCAGAGGGCCGGGGCCGCCACAGAGAAGGTCCCGCCATCACATTAACCCCGCTATGCCTGATTCAGCATTGTTAATGATAGAAACCTGCCCTCCGGTGGTCACGTCCGGTATGTTGCGGAGGCAAAAAGAAATCTATTGGATTTTAATTTTATTATCCGATATCTTTATTATTAACGCCTTACTAATATTAACAAGCGATGATGCGGGTTTGCTACATCAAAGGAATGGGGGAGCAATCTTGAAAGGCAAGGAGGGTGGGGGCAATTCTAATCTCTGGGGGGAGTTGGTTCCAGAGGGCCGGGGCCTCCACAAAGAAGGTCCCGCCATCACATTAACCCCGCTATGCCTGATTCAGCATTGTTAATGATGGGAAACCTGCCCTCCGGTGGTCACGTCCGGTATTTTGCGGAGGTAAAAAGAAATCTATTGGATTGTAATTTTATTATCCGATATCTTTATTATTAACGCCTAATTAATATTAACAAGCGATGATGCGGGTTTGCTACATCAAAGGAATGGGGGAGCAATCCTGAAAAGCAAGGAGGGTGGGGGCAATTCTAATCTCGGGGGGGAGTTGGTTCCAGAGGGCCGGGCCCTCCACAGAGAAGGTCCCGCCATCACATTAACCCCGGTATGCCTGATTCAGCATTGTTAATGATGGGAAACCTGCCCTCCGGTGGTCACGTCCGGTATTTTGCGGAGGCAAAAAGAAATCTATTGGATTTTAATTTTATTATCCGATATCTTTATTATTAACGCCTAATTAATATTAACAAGCGATGATGCGGGTTTGCTACATCAAAGGAATGGGGGAGCAATCCTGAAAGGCAAGGAGGGTGGGGGCAATTCTAATCTCTGGGGGGAGTTGGTTCCAGAGGGCCGGGGCCGCCACAGAGAAGGTCCCGCCATCACATTAACGCCGCTAAGGCTGATTCAGCATTGTTAACGATGGGGAAACTGCCCTCCGGTGGTCACGTCCTGTATTTTGCGGAGGCAAAAAGAAATCTATTGGATTTTAATTTTATTATCCGATATCTTTATTATTAACGTCTTATTAATATTAACAAGCGATGATGCGGGTTTGCTACATCACAAGAATGGGGGAGCAATCCTGAAAGAGAAGGAGGGTGGGGGCAATTCTAATTTCTGGGTGGAGTTGGTTCCAGAGGGCCGGGGCCGCCATAGAGAAGGTCCCGCCATCACATTCACCCCGCTATGCCTGATTCAGCATTGTTAATGATAGAAAGCTTTATTTTTAACAACCGATGATGCGGGTTTGCTACATCAAAGGAATGGGGGAGCAATCCTGAAAGGCAAGGAGGGTGGGGGCAATTCTAATCTCTGGGCGGAGGTGGTTCCAGAGGGCCGGGGCCGCCACAGAGAAGGCTCTTCCCCTGGGTCCCGCCATCACCTTAACCCTAACCCTAATTTTTTACAAATCAATCGTTTTTTATGCACAGACAAGTGAACTTCAAAATTTGATGTACCTCTCTACTTTGGCATTTGAGACTGTTTTCATTTTGTAGCAAATACCTCAAAGCCATGATGGCAAACCTATGGTACGCGTGTCACAAGTGGCACATGGAATCATATGGGTGGACACGCAGGCTCAGGTCTGGTGCACCAGTTGGGCCTTCTGGGCCTAGTGGGAGTCAGGATACATCCTGTTTCACCCTCCAGGGTGGGGTAGGGGAGGCCGTTTTCCCCCTCCCCAAAGGCTGTGCCATCGCGTGCTGGGAGCCATGCATGGGATTATGGGTATGGGCACGCACCCTCCCCCCCCTTTTACCACGAGAACCAAAAAAGGTTCGCTATTGTTTTTATTGTAAGCCGCCCAGAGTCCAATGTGAAGTTGGGTACGTATAAATTTTACAAAGAAATAAACAAACAAATTGCTGCCTTAGAGGTTTAGGAATGAGAGATTCAATTTAACTTAGATGATTTTTTTTTCCCTAGCATGAATCAGAATAAAGCTGGAAGGGACCTTGGAGGTCTTCTAATCCAGCCCCCTGCTCAAGCAGGAAATCTTATACCGTTTCAGGCTAGTCGCTTCTTCCCTAAAGCACCCACGATGTCCGAAGGCCAGCTGTCCCGTTGGTTAATTGCCCTCGCTGTTAGGCAGTTTCTCAATGCCAGGTTGCTTCTCTTTGATTGGTTTCCATAGTTTTTGGTCCTGCCTTTCAGTGCTTTGGGGAATAATTTGATACCCTCTTCTTTATGGCAGCCTCTCAAATATTGGGATGCTGCTATCATGTCCCCACTAATCCTTCTTTTCTCTAGATTAGCCAAACCCAAATCCTCCAACCGTTCTTCCTATGTTTTAGCCGCCAGCTCTTGAATCTTCTTAGTTGTCCTTCTCTGCACCTTTCCCAAAGTCTCAACATCTTTTTATACTTTATAAAGTACGCTGCTCAAAAAATAAAAATAAAGGGAACCTTCAAATAACACACTCTAGATCTGAATGAATGAAATACTGAACCCTTCGTTCTGTACAAAGTTGAATGTGCCCAAGAGCCTGTATAATTGACTGTCAATCAGTGTTGCTTCCTAAGTGGACGGTTTGATTTCACAAAAGTTTGATTTACTTGGAGTTCTATTCTGCTGTTTAAGTGTTCCCTTTATTTTTTTTGGAGCGGTATATAATTTATACTTTGTTATCAACCCAGGAGAGAACGCGTAGGAACAGAAAGTCAGAATCAAGGGTGTCATAGTAGAACAGCAATGCAATTGGACGTTAGGATGAAACTTTGTTCTGCTTATACTGGAAGGCAAGATAACAAGGCCACGAACCAGAGGCTTTGTGACAACAACAAAACCTAGAGTTTAGCTGCTGGTTAAGGAGCTAAACTGCTGAAAAATGAGAAAAAATTAAAGCCAGGCCAATTAATAGAAACTGTTTAATCAGAATACTGTTCCCGGGAATCATACGTAAACACAATCCTGTAATGTGCGTTGGGATAAGACCGGAAAGCCTGTGAAATGGAGCCCCTGCGTCTCCTCGTTCTGTGGCCCTTATTTCAGTAGTGTCATGGCAGCTTAAGAATGTTCGAGGGGGGAGTGCAAGCTGTTTGACTTTTTTCAAACTCTATTTTTAAGAATTTAACGGATTAAGAGTTGGAAGGACCTTACAGGTCATCTAGTCCAAGCGGGAGACCCTACGTCTGCTTCTACCTAGGATCAAACTCACAAACTCCCGATAGTGAGGGAAGAGCTCCACTTCTTGGCCACAATAGCTGGCTTACAAAAAGTTGAAAGAAGTTGACCGTCCTGTTAAGCATAAGTAGTTGTGTATGGATTAGATATGGTGCTACATCTATTTATTTTATTTGTTTGTTTGTTTTGTCAAGTATGGATTGGTGGTATACAAAGATATAATAATATTTATATACAGGATACTGTACTAGAAACATTAGGACAGGGGATGGAAGGCACGCTGGTGCGCTTATGCACGCCCCTTACTAACCTCTTGGGAATCAGGAGATGTCAAAAGTAGATAATCTAAGGGTAAAGTTTTGGGGGTTAAGAGATGATACTACAGAGTCTGGTAGTGACTTCCATGCATCAACTACTCGGTTACTAAATTTGTATTCCCTGCAGTCAAGTTTAGAGCGGTTTACTTTAAGTTTGTATCTGTTGTGTGCTCGTGTGTTGTTGTGGTTGAAGCTGAAGTAGTCTTTGACGGGAAGGACGTTGTAGCAGATGATTTTATGGGCTTTGGTTGTCGTGTTTAAGGGGACGTAGGTCTAAGCTTTCTAAACTTAGGATTGTAAGTCTAGTTACATAGGGTATTCTGTTACGAGTGGAGGAGTGGAGGGCTCTTCTAAAAAAATATCTCTGGATGTTTTCTAGAGTGTTTATGTCGGAAATGCGGTGGGGGTTCCAGACAGATGAGCTGTATTCGAGGCTTGGTCTGGCAAAGGTGGTTCTTTCTGACTCTAGTTCAAAAATAGCAGCTCAGCATCAGCTTGCTATGGCTACGTGAACTCTTGCGTGAAGACACGCTTGAGTCTGTCTTGAGTCCTGGTAACTATAAGGACAAGTCTTCTAGCCCAGTGTTTGGAAGTGGTTTGCCAATTACTTCTTCCTAAGCCGAAAGAGAATGACGGTGGTTGGCTTGCCTGCATAAGGCAGGACTGGAATTCAGATCGCCACTTAACCTGTAGGCCAAACTATCCTTCGGTCATGTATGCGTGAATTTGTGGGTGTTGTGTATCTACACAAACACAGGTGGACTCATTTATATTAGGCCAAAACTATGCCATGAAATCCAATAAAAATGACCAGAACCTAGATGTTTTTAATTCCAATGACAAATGATATTATGGAAGCTTTATCTGAAATGCATTACTAGACAGATTCCATATATCTAGCTTCTATTTTTAAATGCTGCTCACCTCCAATTGCTGCTGTTCCATCTTAGTCAGCAAGAACTTTGAGTAGATGTTGCTTTTTTCAAGAAAGTGTTGAAGTCTCTTGTAGCGCATCTCATTTCAATCTCTGTCCCTATTCATGTAAGCCTGTGAGGGGGGAAAAAGTAATCAATTATAAATATCGACATTAACTGAACGTGCTATTGGAAATATAAACATTTGTATTATCTTTCACCAATTAAAGAATAGTTCATCCCTACTCTTTCCTTCAAGGACCCACTGGAAATACAGCCTTTTATTCAACCAAAGCAGCTACTCATCCAGAGCAGCTGTTTGGCTCTGAATTTTCTACATACAGTGTCAGATAAACATGTTATATTGTTGTAATATGGTGAGGGTGTTCCGAGTACATCAGATTTGATTTATTTTCTATTTGCCAATATATAATTCCTCCCTGTCAATCATGATTGTGATTTTATTTGGATTTATATGCCGCCCCTCTGTGAGGACTGGGGCAGCTTGGAACATATTATAGATTAGATTAGATTAGATTAGATGGATGGATGGATGGATGGATGGATGACTGGGGTGCTAAGCCGCCCCAGTCCTCATCTATCTATCTCTCTTTCTATCTATATATCCTAATCCAATTAAATTTACAAGTAGTTAATCTAAACCCCATGTTTAAAAATCAATCAGCCCCATTCAAACAGGCAAACACACGTTTTCATACATAGGCCAGGTTGGCTGAGGTATTACTTTATGTTGTGGGTGATTGACTGAATAAATGAATGAATGAATAAATAAATAAATATAAACAATAAATTTCCCACATTTCTAACATTAGATGTCAACTTTCAGCAAGGCAGGGGAAAATGTAGGCTTGCAGGCAGTTTGGGGGAGTTAAAGGAGGTTTAATTTTATTTGCATGCTTTTTACAAGAATTTTAAATTCTGTCCTAAGTCCTTGGAGAGGGGTGGGATATAAATGCAATAAATACTACTACTACTACTAGTAGTAGTAGTAGTAGTAGTAGTAGTAGTAGTAGTAGTACTAGTAGTAATTTGGGCGGAGGGGATGGATCTCTGAATTTATTGTGTACCAAAAAAATCCTGGACCACAAATAAAGCTGAGGGACAAAATTTTAGCGAGGGGGGAAAAACATCTAAAACCGAAGCCCTTTTTGCAGGCTGCCCAGGTGCCCCCCCCCCTTGCTGCTCTCTCCTCGAGGAGAAAAACGACGCAAGGGGGAAATGGAGAAGCATTTATTTTATTTCATTCACTTGCTGGGCGTCGTCGAAGTGGAATAAATGCAAGTCAAGTCAAGTACGTATTTGGCGGCACACAAAGCTCCGAGGCTGCGTGAAGACAATTCCCTCGTTTCTGGGCCTCTCCTCCATGCTGGTTTCGGCCGCCTCGGCCACAGCGGACTCGGCCTCCCCTGCGCTCGGGCTGCTGCTCCCGGTCGGCACGGCTGCCCGCGAGCGTCTCGAACCCTGCGCGCTTCTAGAGGGCTCAAGAGCGACCACTCAATCCCACCCTGAGGAAACTCGCGCGGTTTTCACTCCTGCACTGAGGCCGACGCTCCCAACGCACGCACAACGCCCGCATGGGGGGGGGGGAGAGGCTGGGGGGGGGGGGGGCAGGGCCAGAAAATTCCAGAAAATACTACAAAATTCCGGAAAATTCTAGAAAATTCCAGGAAATTCCGGAAAATTCTAGAATTGCCCCGTGCCTGACGGCAGAGGTGGGTTTTCAGTAGCTTACAAAAGGCAAGGAGGGTGGGGGCCATTCTAATCTCTGGGGGGAGTTGGTTCCAGAGGGCCGGGGCCGCCACAGAGAAGGTCCCGATATCACATTGACCCCGCTATGCCTGATTCAGCATTGTTAGGGATAGAAAACAACCCTCCGGTGGTCACGTCCGGTATTGCGGACGCCAAAAGAAATCTACAGAATTGGATTTTAATTTTATTATCCGATATCTTTATTTTTAACAACCGATGATGCGGGTTTGCTACATAAAAGGAATGGGGGAGCAATCCTGAAAGGCAAGGAGGGTGGGGGCAATTCTAATCTCTGGGGGGAGTTGGTTCCAGAGGGCCGGGGCCGCCACAGAGAAGGTCCCGCCATCACATTAACCCTGCTATGCCTGATTCAGCATTCTTAAGGAGAGAAACCTGCCCTCCGGTGGTCACGTCCGGTATTTTGCGGAGGCAAAAAGAAATCTATAATTTTATTATCCGATATCTTTATTATTAACGCCTTATTAATATTAAAAAGCGATGATGCGGGTTTGCTACATCAAAGGAATGGGGCAGCAATCCTGAAAGGCAAGGAGGGTGGGGGCAATTCTAATCTCTGGGGGGAGTTGGTCCCAGAGGGCCGGGGCCGCCACAGAGAAGGTCCCGCCATCACATTAACCCCGCTATGCCTGATTCAGCATTGTTGATGATAGAAAACTGCCCTCCGGTGGTCACGTCCGGTATTGCGGACGCCAAAAGAAATCTACAGTACAGTATTGGATTTTAATTTTATTATCCGATATCTTTATTTTTAACAAGCGATGATGCGGGTTTGCTACATCAAAGGAATGGGGGAGCAATCCTGAAAGGCAAGGAGGGTGGGGGCAATTCTAATTTCTGGGGAGAGTGGGTTCCAGAGGGCCGGGGCCGCCACAGAGAAGGTCCCGCCATCACATTAACCCTGTTATGCCTGATTCAGCATTGTTAATGATAGAAAACTGCTCTCCGGTGGTCACGTATTGCGGACACAAAAAGAAATCTACTTTTTAAATTGAATTTTAATTGTATTATCCGATATCTTTATAATTAATGCCTTATTAATATTAACAAGCCATGATGCGGTTCGCTACATCAAAGGAATGGGGGAGCAATCCTGAAAGGCAAGGAGGGTGGGGGCAATTCTAATCTCTGGGGGGAGTTGGTTCCACAGGGCCGGGGCTGCCACAGAGAAGGTCCCGCCATCACATTCACCCTGCTATGCCTGATTCAGCATTGTTAATGATAGAAAACTGCCCTCCGGTGGTCACGTATTGCGGACACAAAAAGAAATCTACTTTTTAAATTGAATTTTAATTTTATTATCCGATATCTTTATTATTAATGCCTTATTAATATCAACAAGCCATGATGCGGTTTGATACATCAAAGGAATGGGGGAGCAATCCTGAAAGGCAAGGAGGGTGGGGGCAATTCTAATCTCTGGGGGGAGTTTGTTCCAGAGGGCCGGGGCCGCCACAGAGAAGGTCCCACCATCACATTAACCCTGCTATGCCTGATTCAGCATTGTTAATGATAGAAAACTGCCCTCCGGTGGTCACGTACTGCGGACACAAAAAGAAATCTACTTTTTAAATTGAATTTTAATTTTATTATCCTACATCTTTCTTATTAATGCCTTATTAATATTAACAAGCCATGATGCGGTTCTCTACATCAAAGGAATGGGGGAGCAATCCTGAAGGGCAAGGAGGGTGGGGGCAATTCTAATCTCTAGTGGGAGTTGGTTCCAGAGGGCCGGGGCCGCCACAGAGAAGGTCCCGCCATCACATTAACCCTGCTATGCCTGATTCAGCATTGTTAATGATGGAAAACTGCCCTCCGGTGGTCACGTATTGTGGACACAAAAAGAAATCTACTTTTTAAATTGGATTTTAATTTTATTATCCGATATCTTTATAATTAATGCCTTATTAATATCAACAAGCCATGATGCGGTTTGATACATCAAAGGAATGGGGGAGCAATCCTGAAAGGCAAGGAGGGTGGGGGCAATTCTAATCTCTGGGGGGAGTTGGTTCCAGAGGGCCGGGGCCGCCACAGAGAAGGTCCCGCCATCACATTAACCCTGCTATGCCTGATTCAACATTGTTAATGATAGAAAACTACCCTCCAGTGGTCACGTCCGGTATTGCGGACGCAAAAAGAAATCTATTGGATTTTAATTTTATTATGCAATATCTTTATTATTAATGCATTATTAATATTAACAAGCCATGATGCGGTTTGCTACATCAAAGGAATGGGGGAGCAATCCTGAAAGGCAAGGAGGGTGGAGGCAATTCAAATCTCTGGGGGGAGTTGGTTCCAGAGGGCCGGGGCCGCCACAGAGAAGGTCCCGCCATCACATTAACCCTGCTATGCCTGATTCAGCATTATTAATGATACAAAACTGTCCTCCGGTGGTCACGTATTGCGGACACAAAAAGAAATCTACTTTTTAAATTGGATTTTAATTTTATTATCCGATATCTTTATAATTAATGCCTTATTAATATCAAAAAGCCATGATGCGGTTCGATACATCAAAGGAATGGGGGAGCAATCCTGAAAGGCAGGGAGGGTGGGGGCAATTCAAATCTCTGGGGGGAGTTTGTTCCAGAGGGCCGGGGCCGCCACAGAGAAGGTCCCGCCATCACATTAACCCTGTTATGCCTGATTCAGCATTGTTAATGATAGAAAACTGCTCTCCGGTGGTCACGTATTGCGGACACAAAAAGAAATCTACTTTTTAAATTGAATTTTAATTGTATGATCCGATATCTTTATAATTAATGCCTTATTAATATTAACAAGCCATGATGCGGTTCGCTACATCAAAGGAATGGGGGAGCAATCCTGAAAGGCAAGGAGGGTGGGGGCAATTCTAATCTCTGGGGGGAGTTGGTTCCACATGGCCGGGGCCGCCACAGAGAAGGTCCCGCCATCACATTCACCCTGCTATGCCTGATTCAGCATTGTTAATGATAGAAAACTGCCCTCCGGTGGTCACGTATGGCGGACACAAAAAGAAATCTACTTTTTAAATTGGATTTTAATTTTATTATCCTATATCTTTATTATTAATGCCTTATTATTATTAACAAGCCATGATGCGGTTTGCTACATCAAAGGAATGGGGGAGCAATCCTGAAAGGCAAGGAGGGTGAGGGCAATTCTAATCTCTGGGGAGAGTTTGTTCCAGAGGGCCGGGGCCGCCACAGAGAAGGTCCCGCCATCACATTCACCCTGCTATGCCTGATTCAGCATTGTTAATGATAGAAAACTGCCCTCCTGTGGTCACGTATTGCAGACACAAAAAGAAATCTACCTTTTAAATTGGATTTTAATTTTATTATCCGATATCTTTATTATTAATGCCTTATTAATATCAACAAGCCATGATGCGGTTTGATACATCAAAGGAATGGGGGAGCAACCTTGAAAGACAAGGAGGGTGGGGGCAATTCTAATCTCTGGGGGGAGTTGGTTCCAGAGGGCCTGGGCCGCCACAGAGAAGGTCCCGCCATCACATTAACCCTGCTATGCCTGATTCAGCATTGTTAATTATAGAAAACTGCCCTCCGGCGGTCACGTATTGCGGACACAAAAAGAAATCTACTTTTTAAATTGGATTTTAATTTTATTATCCTATATCTTTATTATTAATGCCTTATTAATATTAACAAGCCATGATGCGGTTTGCTACATCAAAGGAATGAGGGAGCAATCCTGAAAGGCAAGGAGGGTGGGGGCAATTCTAATCTCTGGGGGGAGTTTGTTCCAGAGGGCCGGGGCCGCCACAGAGAAGGTCCCGCCATCACATTCACCCTGCTTTGCCTGATTCAGCATTGTTAATGATAGAACACTGCCCTCCTGTGGTCACGTATTGCGGACACAAAAAGAAATCTACTTTTTTAATTGGATTTTAATTTTATTATCCGATATCTTTATTATTAATGCCTTATTAATATCAACAAGCCATGATGCGGTTTGATACATGAAAGGAATGGGGGAACAATCCTGAAAGGCAAGGAGGGTGGGGGCAATTCTAATCTCTGGGGGGAGTTGGTTCCAGAAGGCCGGGGCCGCCACAGAGAAGGTCCCGCCATCACATTAACCCTGCTATGCCTGATTCAGCATTGTTAATGATAGAAAACTGCCCTCCGGTGGTCACGTCCGGTATTGCGGACGCAAAAAGAAATCTATTGGATTTTAATTTTATTATCCGATATCTTTATTATTAATGCGTTATTAATATCAACAAGCCATGATGCGGTTTGATACATCAAAGTAATGGGGGAGCAATCCTGAAAGGCAAGGAGGGTGGGGGCAATTCAAATCTCTGGGGGCAGTTTGTTCCAGAGGGCCGGGGCCGCCACAGAGAAGGTCCCGCCATCACATTAACCCTGCTATGCCTGATTCAGCATTATTAATGATACAAAACTGTCCTCCGGTGGTCACGTATTGCGGACACAAAAAGAAATCTTCTTTTTAAATTGGATTTTAATTTTATTATCGGATATCTTTATTATTAATGCCTTATTAATATCAACAAGCCATGATGCGGTTTGATACATCAAAGGAATGGGGGAACAATCCTGAAAGGCAAGGAGGGTGGGGGCAATTCTAATCTCTGGGGGGAGTTGGTTCCAGAGGGCCGGGGCCGCCACAGAGAAGGTCCTGCCATCACATTAACCCCGCTATGCCTGATTCATCATTGTTAATGATACAAACCTGCCCTCCGGTGGTCACGTCCGGTATTTTGCAGAGGCAAAAAGAAATCTATTGGATTTTAATGTTATTATCCGATATCTTTATCATTAATGCCTTATTAATATTAACAAGCGATGATGCGGGTTTGCTACATCAAAGGAATGGGGGAGCAATCCTGAAAGGCTAGGAGGGTGGAGGCAATTCTAATATCTGGGGGGAGTTGGTTTCAGAGGGCCGGGGCCGCCACACAGAAGGTCCCGCCATCACATTAACCCCGCTACGCCTGATTCAGCATTGTTAATGATAGAAACCTGTCCTCCGGTGGTCACGTCCGGTATTGCGGACGCAAAAAGAAATCTATTGGATTTTAATTTTATTATGCGATATCTTTATTATTAATGCCTTATTAATATTAACAAGCCATGATGCGGTTTGCTACATCAAAGGAATGGGGGAGCAATCCTGAAAGGCAAGGAGGGTGGAGGCAATTCAAATCTCTGGGGGGAGTTGGTTCCAGAGGGCCGGGGCCGCCACAGAGAAGGTCCCGCCATCACATTAACCCTGCTATGCCTGATTCAGCATTATTAATGATACAAAACTGTCCTCCGGTGGTCACAAATTGCGGACACAAAAAGAAATCTACTTTTTAAATTGGATTTTAATTTTATTATCCGATATCTTTATAATTAATGCCTTATTAATATCAAAAAGCCATGATGCGGTTCGATACATCAAAGGAATGGGGGAGCAATCCTGAAAGGCAGGGAGGTTGGGGGCAATTCTAATCTCTGGGGGGAGTTTGTTCCAGAGGGCCGGGGCCGCCACAGAGAAGGTCCCGCCATCACATTAACCCTGTTATGCCTGATTCAGCATTGTTAATGATAGAAAACTGCTCTCCGGTGGTCACGTATTGCGGACACAAAAAGAAATCTACTTTTTAAATTGAATTTTAATTGTATGATCCGATATCTTTATAATTAATGCCTTATTAATATTAACAAGCCATGATGCGGTTCGCTACATCAAAGGAATGGGGGAGCAATCCTGAAAGGCAAGGAGGGTGGGGGCAATTCTAATCTCTGGGGGGAGTTGGTTCCACATGGCCGGGGCCGCCACAGAGAAGGTCCCGCCATCACATTAACCCTGCTATGCCTGATTCAGCATTGTTAATGATAGAAAACTGCCCTCCGGTGGTCACGTACTGCGGACACAAAAAGAAATCTATTGGATTTTAATTTTATACCTGATTCAGCATTGTTAATGATAGAAAACTGCCCTCCTGTGGTCACGTATTGCGGACACAAAAAGAAATCTACTTTTTAAATTGGATTTTAATTTTATTATCCGATATCTTTATTATTAATGCCTTATTAATATCAACAAGCCATGATGCGGTTTGATACATCAAAGGAATGGGGGAACAATCCTGAAAGGCAAGGAGGGTGGGGGCAATTCTAATCTCTGGGGGGAGTTGGTTCCAGAAGGCCGGGGCCGCCACAGAGAAGATCCCGCCATCACATTAACCCTGCTATGCCTGATTCAGCATCGTTAATGATAGAAAACTGCCCTCCGGTGGTCACGTCCGGTATTGCGGACGCAAAAAGAAATCTATTGGATTTTAATTTTATTATCCGATATCTTTATTATTAATGCGTTATTAATATCAACAAGCCATGATGCGGTTTGATACATCAAAGGAATGGGGGAGCAATCCTGAAAGGCAAGGAGGGTGGGGGCAATTCTAATCTCTGGGGGCAGTTTGTTCCAGAGGGCCGGGGCCGCCACAGAGAAGATCCCACCATCACATTCACCCTGCTATGCCTGATTCAGCATTGTTAATGATAGAAAATTGCCCTCCGGTGGTCACGTATTGCGGACACAAAAAGAAATCTACTTTTTAGATTGAATTTTAATTTTATTATCCTATATCTTTATTATTAATGCCTTATTATTATTAACAAGCCATGATGCTATTTCCTACATCAAAGGATTGGGGGAGCAATCCTGAAAGGCAAGGAGGGTGGGGGCAATTCTAATCTCTGGGGGGAGTTGGTTCCAGAGGGCCGGGGCCGCCACAGAGAAGGTCCCGCCATCACATTCACCCTGCTATGCCTGATTCAGCATTGTTAATGATAGAAAACTGCCCTCCGGTGGTCACGTATTGCGGACACAAAAAGAAATCTACTTTTTAAATTGGATTTTAATTTTATTATCCTATATCTTTATTATTAATGCCTTATTAATATCAACAAGCCATGATGCGGTTTGATACATCAAAGGAATGGGGGAACAATCCTGAAAGGCAAGGAGGGTGGGGGCAATTTTAATCTCTGGGGGGAGTTTGTTCCAGAGGGCCGGGGCCGCCACAGAGAAGGTCCCGCCACCACATTCACCCTGCTATGCCTGATTCAGCATTGTTAATGATAGAAAACTGCCCTCCTGTGGTCACGTATTGCGGACACAAAAAGAAATCTACTTTTTAAATTGGATTTTAATTTTATTATCCGATATCTTTATTATTAATGCCTTATTAATATCAACAAGCCATGATGCGGTTTGATACATGAAAGGAATGGGGGAACAATCCTGAAAGGCAAGGAGGGTGGGGGCAATTCTAATCTCTGGGGGGAGTTGGTTCCAGAGAGCCAGGGCTGCCACAGAGAGGGTCCCGCCATCACATTAACCCTGCTATGCCTGATTCAGCATTGTTAATGATAGAAAACTGCCCTCCGGTGGTCACGTACGGTAGGGAGCAATCCCAAAAGGCAAGGAGGGTGGGGGCAATTCTAATCTCTGGGGGGAGTTGGTTCCAGAGGGCCGGGGCCGCCACAGAGAAGGTCCCGCCATCAGATTCACCCTGCTATGCCTGATTCAGCATTGTTAATGATAGAAAACTGCCCTCCGGTGGTCACGTATTGCGGACACAAAAAGAAATCTTCTTTTTAAATTGGATTTTAATTTTATTATCGGATATCTTTATTATTAATGCCTTATTAATATCAACAAGCCATGATGCGGTTTGATACATCAAAGGAATGGGGGAACAATCCTGAAAGGCAAGGAGGGTGGGGGCAATTCTAATCTCTGGGGGGAGTTGGTTCCAGAGGGCCGGGGCCGCCACAGAGAAGGTCCCGCCATCACATTCACCCTGCTATGCCTGATTCAGCATTGTTAATGATAGAAAACTGCCCTCCGGTGGTCACGTATTGCGGACACAAAAAGAAATCTACTTTTTAAATTGAATTTTAATTTTATTATCCAATATCTTTATTATTAATGCATTATTAATATCAAAAAGCCATGATGCGGTTTGATACATCAAAGGACTGGGGGAGCAATCCTGAAAGGCAAGGAGGGTGGGGGCAATTCTAATCTCTGGGGGGAGTTTGTTCCAGAGGGCCGGGGCCGCCACAGAGAAGGTCCCGCCATCACATTCACCCTGCTATGCCTGATTCAGCATTGTTAATGATAGAAAACTGCCCTCCTGTGGTCACGTATTGCAGACACAAAAAGAAATCTACCTTTTAAATTGGATTTTAATTTTATTATCCGATATCTTTATTATTAATGCCTTATTAATATCAACAAGCCATGATGCGGTTTGATACATCAAAGGAATGGGGGAGCAACCTTGAAAGGCAAGGAGGGTGGGGGCAATTCTAATCTCTGGGGGGAGTTGGTTCCAGAGGGCCTGGGCCGCCACAGAGAAGGTCCTGCCATCACATTAACCCTGCTATGCCTGATTCAGCATTGTTAATTATAGAAAACTGCCCTCCGGCGGTCACGTATTGCGGACACAAAAAGAAATCTACTTTTTAAATTGGATTTTAATTTTATTATCCTATATCTTTATTATTAATGCCTTATTAATATTAACAAGCCATGATGCGGTTTGCTACATCAAAGGAATGAGGGAGCAATCCTGAAAGGCAAGGAGGGTGGGGGCAATTCTAATCTCTGGGGGGAGTTTTTTCCAGAGGGCCGGGGCCGCCACAGAGAAGGTCCCGCCATCACATTAACCCTGCTATGCCTGATTCAGCATTGTTAATGATAGAAAACTGCCCTCCGGTGGTCACGTCCGGTATTGCGGACGCAAAAAGAAATCTATTGGATTTTAATTTTATTATCCGATATCTTTATTATTAATGCGTTATTAATATCAACAAGCCATGATGCGGTTTGATACATCAAAGGAATGGGGGAGCAATCCTGAAAGACAAGGAGGGTGGGGGCAATTCTAATCTCTGGGGGCAGTTTGTTCCAGAGGGCCGGGGCCGCCACAGAGAAGATCCCGCCATCACATTAACCCTGCTATGCCTGATTCTGCATTGTTAATGATAGAAAATTGCCCTCCGGTGGTCACGTATTGCGGACACAAAAAGAAATCTACTTTTTAAATTGAATTTTAATTTTATTATCCTATATCTTTATTATTAATGCCTTATTATTATTAACAAGCCATGATGCTATTTCCTACATCAAAGGATTGGGGGAGCAATCCTGAAAGGCAAGGAGGGTGGGGGCAATTCTAATCTCTGGGGGGAGTTGGTTCCAGAGGGCCGGGGCCGCCACAGAGAAGGTCCCGCCATCACATTCACCCTGCTATGCCTGATTCAGCATTGTTAATGATAGAAAACTGCCCTCCGGCGGTCACGTATTGCGGACACAAAAAGAAATCTACTTTTTAAATTGGATTTTAATTTTATTATCCTATATCTTTATTATTAATGCCTTATTAATATTAACAAGCCATGATGCGGTTTGCTACATCAAAGGAATGAGGGAGCAATCCTGAAAGGCAAGGAGGGTGAGGGCAATTCTAATCTCTGGGGGGAGTTTGTTCCAGAGGGCCGGGGCCGCCACAGAGAAGGTCCCGCCATCACATTCACCATGCTATGCCTGATTCAGCATTGTTAATGATAGAAAACTGCCCTCCGGTGGTCACGTCCGGTATTGCGGACGCAAAAAGAAATCTATTGGATTTTAATTTTATTATCCGATATCTTTATTATTAATGCGTTATTAATATCAACAAGCCATGATGCGGTTTGATACATCAAAGGAATGGGGGAGCAATCCTGAAAGGCAAGGAGGGTGGGGGCAATTCTAATTTCTGGGGGCAGTTTGTTCCAGAGGGCAGGGGCCGCCACTGAGAAGATCCCGCCATCACATTCACCCTGCTATGCCTGATTCAGCATTGTTAATGATAGAAAATTGCCCTCCGGTGGTCACGTATTGCGGACACAAAAAGAAATCTACTTTTTAGATTGAATTTTAATTTTATTATCCTATATCTTTATTATTAATGCCTTATTATTATTAACAAGCCATGATGCTATTTCCTACATCAAAGGATTGGGGGAGCAATCCTGAAAGGCAAGGAGGGTGGGGGCAATTCTAATCTCTGGGGGGAGTTGGTTCCAGAGGGCCGGGGCCGCCACAGAAAAGGTCCCGCCATCACATTCACCCTGCTATGCCTGATTCAGCATTGTTAATGATAGAAAACTGCCCTCCGGTGGTCACGTATTGCGGACACAAAAAGAAATCTACTTTTTAAATTGGATTTTAATTTTATTATCCTATATCTTTATTATTAATGCCTTATTAATATCAACAAGCCATGATGCGGTTTGATACATCAAAGGAATGGGGGAACAATCCTGAAAGGCAAGGAGGGTGGGGGCAATTCTAATCTCTGGGGGGAGTTGGTTCCAGAGAGCCAGGGCTGCCACAGAGAGGGTCCCGCCATCACATAAACCCTGCTATGCCTGATTCAGCATTGTTAATGATAGAAAACTGCCCTCCGGTGGTCACGTACGGTATGGAGCAATCCCAAAAGGCAAGGAGGGTGGGGGCAATTCTAATCTCTGGGGGGAGTTGGTTCCAGAGGGCCGGGGCCGCCACAGAGAAGGTCCCGCCATCAGATTCACCCTGCTATGCCTGATTCAGCATTGTTAATGATAGAAAACTGCCCTCCGGTGGTCACGTATTGCGGACAGAAAAAGAAATCTTCTTTTTAAATTGGATTTTAATTTTATTATCGGATATCTTTATTATTAATGCCTTATTAATATCAACAAGCCATGATGCGGTTTGATACATCAAAGGAATGGGGGAACAATCCTGAAAGGCAAGGAGGGTGGGGGCAATTCTAATCTCTGGGGGGAGTTGGTTCCAGAGAGCCAGGGCTGCCACAGAGAGGGTCCCGCCATCACATTAACCCTGCTATGCCTGATTCAGCATTGTTAATGATAGAAAACTGCCCTCCGGTGGTCACGTACGGTAGGGAGCAATCCCAAAAGGCAAGGAGGGTGGGGGCAATTCTAATCTCTGGGGGGGAGTTGGTTCCAGAGGGCCGGGGCCGCCACAGAGAAGGTCCCGCCATCAGATTCACCCTGCTATGCCTGATTCAGCATTGTTAATGATAGAAAACTGCCCTCCGGTGGTCACGTATTGCGGACAGAAAAAGAAATCTTCTTTTTAAATTGGATTTTAATTTTATTATCGGATATCTTTATTATTAATGCCTTATTAATATCAACAAGCCATGATGCGGTTTGATACATCAAAGGAATGGGGGAACAATCCTGAAAGGCAAGGAGGGTGGGGGCAATTCTAATCTCTGTGGGGAGTTGGTTCCAGAGGGCCGGGGCCGCCACAGAGAAGGTCCCGCCATCACATTAACCCCGCTATGCCTGATTCATCATTGTTAATGATACAAACCTGCCCTCCGGTGGTCACGTCCGGTATTTTGCAGAGGCAAAAAGAAATCTATTGGATTTTAATGTTATTATCCGATATCTTTATTATTAATGCCTTATTAATATTAACAAGCGATGATGCGGGTTTGCTACATCAAAGGAATGGGGGAGCAATCCTGAAAGGCTAGGAGGGTGGAGGCAATTCTAATATCTGGGGGGAGTTGGTTTCAGAGGGCCGGGGCCGCCACACAGAAGGTCCCGCCATCACATTAACCCCGCTATGCCTGATTCAGCATTGTTAATGATAGAAACCTGTCCTCCGGTGGTCACGTCCGGTATTGCGGACGCAAAAAGAAATCTATTGGATTTTAATTTTATTATGCGATATCTTTATTATTAATGCCTTATTAATATTAACAAGCCATGATGCGGTTTGCTACATCAAAGGAATGGGGGAGCAATCCTGAAAGGCAAGGAGGGTGGAGGCCATTCAAATCTCTGGGGGGAGTTGGTTCCAGAGGGCCGGGGCCGCCACAGAGAAGGTCCCGCCATCACATTAACCCTGCTATGCCTGATTCAGCATTATTAATGATACAAAACTGTCCTCCGGTGGTCACGTATTGCGGACACAAAAAGAAATCTTCTTTTTAAATTGGATTTTAATTTTATTATCGGATATCTTTATTATTAATGCCTTATTAATATCAACAAGCCATGATGCGGTTTGATACATCAAAGGAATGGGGGAACAATCCTGAAAGGCAAGGAGGGTGGGGGCAATTCTAATCTCTGGGGGGAGTTGGTTCCAGAGGGCCGGGGCCGCCACAGAGAAGGTCCTGCCATCACATTAACCCCGCTATGCCTGATTCATCATTGTTAATGATACAAACCTGCCCTCCGGTGGTCACGTCCGGTATTTTGCAGAGGCAAAAAGAAATCTATTGGATTTTAATGTTATTATCCGATATCTTTATCATTAATGCCTTATTAATATTAACAAGCGATGATGCGGGTTTGCTACATCAAAGGAATGGGGGAGCAATCCTGAAAGGCTAGGAGGGTGGAGGCAATTCTAATATCTGGGGGGAGTTGGTTTCAGAGGGCCGGGGCCGCCACACAGAAGGTCCCGCCATCACATTAACCCCGCTACGCCTGATTCAGCATTGTTAATGATAGAAACCTGTCCTCCGGTGGTCACGTCCGGTATTGCGGACGCAAAAAGAAATCTATTGGATTTTAATTTTATTATGCGATATCTTTATTATTAATGCCTTATTAATATTAACAAGCCATGATGCGGTTTGCTACATCAAAGGAATGGGGGAGCAATCCTGAAAGGCAAGGAGGGTGGAGGCAATTCAAATCTCTGGGGGGAGTTGGTTCCAGAGGGCCGGGGCCGCCACAGAGAAGGTCCCGCCATCACATTAACCCTGCTATGCCTGATTCAGCATTATTAATGATACAAAACTGTCCTCCGGTGGTCACAAATTGCGGACACAAAAAGAAATCTACTTTTTAAATTGGATTTTAATTTTATTATCCGATATCTTTATAATTAATGCCTTATTAATATCAAAAAGCCATGATGCGGTTCGATACATCAAAGGAATGGGGGAGCAATCCTGAAAGGCAGGGAGGTTGGGGGCAATTCTAATCTCTGGGGGGAGTTTGTTCCAGAGGGCCGGGGCCGCCACAGAGAAGGTCCCGCCATCACATTAACCCTGTTATGCCTGATTCAGCATTGTTAATGATAGAAAACTGCTCTCCGGTGGTCACGTATTGCGGACACAAACAGAAATCTACTTTTTAAATTGAATTTTAATTGTATGATCCGATATCTTTATAATTAATGCCTTATTAATATTAACAAGCCATGATGCGGTTCGCTACATCAAAGGAATGGGGGAGCAATCCTGAAAGGCAAGGAGGGTGGGGGCAATTCTAATCTCTGGGGGGAGTTGGTTCCACATGGCCGGGGCCGCCACAGAGAAGGTCCCGCCATCACATTAACCCTGCTATGCCTGACTCAGCATTGTTAATGATAGAAAACTGCCCTCCGGTGGTCACGTACTGCGGACACAAAAAGAAATCTATTGGATTTTAATTTTATACCTGATTCAGCATTGTTAATGATAGAAAACTGCCCTCCTGTGGTCACGTATTGCGGACACAAAAAGAAATCTACTTTTTAAATTGGATTTTAATTTTATTATCCGATATCTTTATTATTAATGCCTTATTAATATCAACAAGCCATGATGCGGTTTGATACATCAAAGGAATGGGGGAACAATCCTGAAAGGCAAGGAGGGTGGGGGCAATTCTAATCTCTGGGGGGAGTTGGTTCCAGAAGGCCGGGGCCGCCACAGAGAAGATCCCGCCATCACATTAACCCTGCTATGCCTGATTCAGCATTGTTAATGATAGAAAACTGCCCTCCGGTGGTCACGTCCGGTATTGCGGACGCAAAAAGAAATCTATTGGATTTTAATTTTATTATCCGATATCTTTATTATTAATGCGTTATTAATATCAACAAGCCATGATGCGGTTTGATACATCAAAGGAATGGGGGAGCAATCCTGAAAGGCAAGGAGGGTGGGGGCAATTCTAATCTCTGGGGGCAGTTTGTTCCAGAGGGCCGGGGCCGCCACAGAGAAGATCCCACCATCACATTCACCCTGCTATGCCTGATTCAGCATTGTTAATGATAGAAAATTGCCCTCCGGTGGTCACGTATTGCGGACACAAAAAGAAATCTACTTTTTAGATTGAATTTTAATTTTATTATCCTATATCTTTATTATTAATGCCTTATTATTATTAACAAGCCATGATGCTATTTCCTACATCAAAGGATTGGGGGAGCAATCCTGAAAGGCAAGGAGGGTGGGGGCAATTCTAATCTCTGGGGGGAGTTGGTTCCAGAGGGCCGGGGCCGCCACAGAGAAGGTCCCGCCATCACATTCACCCTGCTATGCCTGATTCAGCATTGTTAATGATAGAAAACTGCCCTCCGGTGGTCACGTATTGCGGACACAAAAAGAAATCTACTTTTTAAATTGGATTTTAATTTTATTATCCTATATCTTTATTATTAATGCCTTATTAATATCAACAAGCCATGATGCGGTTTGATACATCAAAGGAATGGGGGAACAATCCTGAAAGGCAAGGAGGGTGGGGGCAATTCTAATCTCTGGGGGGAGTTAGTTCCAGAGGGCCGGGGCCGCCACAGAGAAGGTCCCGCCATCAGATTCACCCTGCTATGCCTGATTCAGCATTGTTTATGATAGAAAACTGCCCTCCGGTGGTCACGTATTGCGGACACAAAAAGAAATCTTCTTTTTAAATTGGATTTTAATTTTATTATCGGATATCTTTATTATTAATGCCTTATTAATATCAACAAGCCATGATGCGGTTTGATACATCAAAGGAATGGGGGAACAATCCTGAAAGGCAAGGAGGGTGGGGGCAATTCTAATCTCTGGGGGGAGTTGGTTCCAGAGGGCCGGGGCCGCCACAGAGAAGGTCCCGCCATCACATTAACCCCGCTATGCCTGATTCAGCATTGTTAATGATACAAACCTGCCCTCCGGTGGTCACGTCCGGTATTTTGCAGAGGCAAAAAGAAATCTATTGGATTTTAATGTTATTATCCGATATCTTTATTATTAATGCCTTATTAATATTAACAAGCGATGATGCGGGTTTGCTATATCAAAGGAATGGGGGAGCAATCCTGAAAGGTAAGGAGGGTGGGGGCAATTCTAATCTCTGGGGGGAGTTGGTTCCAGAGGGCCGTGGTCGCCACAGAGAAGGTCCCGCCATCACATTAACCCCGCTATGCCTGATTCAGCATTGTTAATGATAGAAAGCTGCCCTCCGGTGGTCACGTCCGGTATTTTGCCTGAGGCAAAAAGAAATCTATTGAATTTTAATTTTATTATCCGATATCTTTATTATTAACGCCTTATTAATATTAACAAGCGATGATGCGGGTTTGCTACATCAAAGGAATGGGGGAGCGATCCTGAAAGGCAAGGAGGGTGGGGGCAATTCTAATCTCTGGGGGGAGTTGGTTCCAGAGGGCCGGGGCTGCCATAGAGAAGGTCCTGCCATCACATTAACCCCGCTCTGCCTGATTCAGCATTGTTAATGATAGAAACCTGCCCTCCGGTGGTCACGTCCGGTATTTTGCGGAGGCAAAAAGAAATCTATTGGATTTTAATTTTATTATCCGATATCTTTATTATTAACGCCTTATTAATATTAACAAGCGATGATGCGGGTTTGCTACATCAAAGGAATGGGGGAGCAGTCCTGAAAGGCAAGGAGGGTGGGGGCAATTCTAATCTCTGGGGGGAGTTGGTTCCACATGGCCGGGGCCGCCACAGAGAAGGTCCCGCCATCACATTAACCCTGCTATGCCTGATTCAGCATTGTTAATGATAGAAAACTGCCCTCCGGTTGTCACGTACTGCGGACACAAAAAGAAATCTATTGGATTTTAATTTTATACCTGATTCAGCATTGTTAATGATAGAAAACTGCCCTCCTGTGGTCACGTATTGCGGACACAAAAAGAAATCTACTTTTTAAATTGGATTTTAATTTTATTATCCGATATCTTTATTATTAATGCCTTATTAATATCAACAAGCCATGATGCGGTTTGATACATCAAAGGAATGGGGGAACAATCCTGAAAGGCAAGGAGGGTGGGGGCAATTCTAATCTCTGGGGGGAGTTGGTTCCAGAAGGCCGGGGCCGCCACAGAGAAGATCCCGCCATCACATTAACCCTGCTATGCCTGATTCAGCATTGTTAATGATAGAAAACTGCCCTCCGGTGGTCACGTCCGGTATTGCGGACGCAAAAATAAATCTATTGGATTTTAATTTTATTATCCGATATCTTTATTATTAATGCGTTATTAATATCAACAAGCCATGATGCGGTTTGATACATCAAAGGAATGGGGGAGCAATCCTGAAAGGCAAGGAGGGTGGGGGCAATTCTAATCTCTGGGGGCAGTTTGTTCCAGAGGGCCGGGGCCGCCACAGAGAAGATCCCACCATCACATTCACCCTGCTATGCCTGATTCAGCATTGTTAATGATAGAAAATTGCCCTCCGGTGGTCACGTATTGCGGACACAAAAAGAAATCTACTTTTTAGATTGAATTTTAATTTTATTATCCTATATCTTTATTATTAATGCCTTATTATTATTAACAAGCCATGATGCTATTTCCTACATCAAAGGATTGGGGGAGCAATCCTGAAAGGCAAGGAGGGTGGGGGCAATTCTAATCTCTGGGGGGAGTTGGTTCCAGAGGGCCGGGGCCGCCACAGAGAAGGTCCCGCCATCACATTCACCCTGCTATGCCTGATTCAGCATTGTTAATGATAGAAAACTGCCCTCCGGTGGTCACGTATTGCGGACACAAAAAGAAATCTACTTTTTAAATTGGATTTTAATTTTATTATCCTATATCTTTATTATTAATGCCTTATTAATATCAACAAGCCATGATGCGGTTTGATACATCAAAGGAATGGGGGAACAATCCTGAAAGGCAAGGAGGGTGGGGGCAATTTTAATCTCTGGGGGGAGTTTGTTCCAGAGGGCCGGGGCCGCCACAGAGAAGGTCCCGCCACCACATTCCCCCTGCTATGCCTGATTCAGCATTGTTAATGATAGAAAACTGCCCTCCTGTGGTCACGTATTGCGGACACAAAAAGAAATCTACTTTTTAAATTGGATTTTAATTTTATTATCCGATATCTTTATTATTAATGCCTTATTAATATCAACAAGCCATGATGCGGTTTGATACATCAAAGGAATGGGGGAACAATCCTGAAAGGCAAGGAGGGTGGGGGCAATTCTAATCTCTGGGGGGAGTTGGTTCCAGAGAGCCAGGGCTGCCACAGAGAGGGTCCCGCCATCACATTAACCCTGCTATGCCTGATTCAGCATTGTTAATGATAGAAAACTGCCCTCCGGTGGTCACGTACGGTAGGGAGCAATCCCAAAAGTCAAGGAGGGTGGGGGCAATTCTAATCTCTGGGGGGAGTTGGTTCCAGAGGGCCGGGGCCGCCACAGAGAAGGTCCCGCCATCAGATTCACCCTGCTATGCCTGATTCAGCATTGTTAATGATAGAAAACTGCCCTCCGGTGGTCACGTATTGCGGACACAAAAAGAAATCTTCTTTTTAAATTGGATTTTAATTTTATTATCGGATATCTTTATTATTAATGCCTTATTAATATCAACAAGCCATGATGCGGTTTGATACATCAAAGGAATGGGGGAACAATCCTGAAAGGCAAGGAGGGTGGGGGCAATTCTAATCTCTGGGGGGAGTTGGTTCCAGAGGGCCGGGGCCGCCACAGAGAAGGTCCCGCCATCACATTAACCCCGCTATGCCTGATTCAGCATTGTTAATGATACAAACCTGCCCTCCGGTGGTCACGTCCGGTATTTTGCAGAGGCAAAAAGAAATCTATTGGATTTTAATGTTATTATCCGATATCTTTATTATTAATGCCTTATTAATATTAACAAGCGATGATGCGGGTTTGCTACATCAAAGGAATGGGGGAGCAATCCTGAAAGGTAAGGAGGGTGGGGGCAATTCTAATCTCTGGGGGGAGTTGGTTCCAGAGGGCCGTGGTCGCCACAGAGAAGGTCCCGCCATCACATTAACCCCGCTATGCCTGATTCAGCATTGTTAATGATAGAAACCTGCCCTCCGGTGGTCACGTCCGGTATTTTGCCTGAGGCAAAAAGAAATCTATTGAATTTTAATTTTATTATCCAATATCTTTATTATTAACACCTTATTAATATTAACAAGCGATGATGCGGATTTGCTACATCAAAGGAATGGGGGAGCAATCCTGAAAGGCAAGGAGGGTGGGGGCAATTCTAATCTCTGGGGGGAGTGGGTTCCAGAGGGCCGGGGCCGCCACAGAGAAGGTCCCGCCATCACATTAACCCCGCTATGCCTGATTCAGCATTGTTAATGATAGAAAGCTGCCCTCCGGTGGTCACGTCTGGTATTTTGCCTGAGGCAAAAAGAAATCTATTGAATTTTAATTTTATTATCCGATATCTTTATTATTAACGCCTTATTAATATTAACAAGCGATGATGCGGGTTTGCTACATCAAAGGAATGGGGGAGCAATCCTGAAAGGCAAGGAGGGTGGGGGCAATTCTAATCTCTGGGGGGAGTTGGTTCCAGAGGGCCGGGGCTGCCATAGAGAAGGTCCCGCCATCACATTAACCCCGCTCTGCCTGATTCAGCATTGTTAATGATAGAAACCTGCCCTCCGGTGGTCACGTCCGGTATTTTGCGGAGGCAAAAAGAAATCTATTGGATTTTAATTTTATTATCCGATATCTTTATTATTAACGCCTTATTAATATTAACAAGCGATGATGCGGGTTTGCTACATCAAAGGAATGGGGGAGCAGTCCTGAAAGGCAAGGAGGGTGGGGGCAATTCTAATCTCTGGGGGGAGTTGGTTCCAGAGGGCCGGGGCCACCACAGAGAAGGTCCCGCCATCACATTAACCCCACTATGCCTGATTCAGCATTGTTAATGATAGAAACCTGCCTTCCGGTGGTCACGTCCGGTATTTTGCGGAGGCAAAAAGAAATCTATTGGATTTTAATTTTATTATCCGATATCTTTATTATTAATGCCTTATTAATATTAACAAGCGATGATGCGGGTTTGCTACATCAAAGGAATGGGGGAGCAGTCCTGAAAGGCGAGGAGGGTGGGGGCAATTCTAATCTCTGGGGGGAGTTGGTTCCAGAGGGCCGGGGCCGCCACAGAGAAGGTCCCGCCATCACATTAACCCCGCTATGCCTGATTCAGCATTGTTAATGATAGAAACCTGCCCTCCGGTGGTCACGTCCGGTATTTTGCGCAGGCAAAAAGAAATCTATTGGATTTTAATTTTATTATCCGATATCTTTATTATTAACGCCCCCCCACCACCACATCTCGATAGTGGAAAGAAGCAAATTCTTCATCAGCTGGGTTGAAGCTCTTTCTCTGGCTCCGTCGTAGCGGCGTGGCCTCGCTCCGTTTGCGCTGAATCCCTGAAACACACTTCTAACGCCTTCTGAGGAAGACTCTGGACAAATGCGTTTAATCCTCATTTAGAAAAAAAGAAACGGAAAACAAACGTTATTCTTTTACTTTTCCTACATCAGGAGAACCACGGTGGCCTTCTCCTCTGCCTACCCCCGGGGACGGCCGATGGATGTGGGGTCAGCTGATGGATGTGGGGTCTTTCTGGTCTGCTATGACTTCAGAGGCCGCTATCTATGACGACGGACCGAGTGGCACCTGTTAAGAAATGTTATAGAAAACACCCGCTCCTTGCCTTTAACGGCCCAGCTCTCCCCGTGCCCCGCAAAGGACGGGATGGTCATCTTGCCGGCGACACGCTAGGCGGGCTGATGTAACGTCGCCTCGGTAGGATTCCGCCTGCATCCCTCGAGTGGCCGGGTTCCAGAATTTGGGAGAAAAGAGTGTTATATGGTATTGGAACCGCCCTGTGCTTTAAAGTGAGTCTTGAATATTGGTAAGAATCGGTAGACGAGCGGCTATATAGAAACGACTTTATTCCGTTACAATGAGAAAATGCGCAACAAGAAAAAACCCAATGGCGCAGTGAAAATCTCTGGGAGGCTGTGCTCTCCTGGCTCTCGAATATCCTCTCTCCCCGGCTGTGACCGATCAAACGGTCCGGCTCTCCGCCTGGCGATTGACCGGTTCGTGCTAGGACGGGATGCCCCTCCCCACCTGGCAGCTTTAACTCTTGAAGGATTCCTTCTCTCCCTGCGTTGCCACCCCCGGGCCTCCTGTTGCCCTAGGAATGTTATTAAGGAGTTTAATAATAAATATACAGAATAATAAACTTAAAATGCGTTAAGAGGGTTGATTACTTTTTCTCTCCCATATTCCTTTTTTGACAATAGAATGGCAGAGTCTTCTGTCCCTTGGCGATATTCTGTCCCTTGGCCTCAATATTAAATCCTGAAACCGAAAACTCTGCCGTTCTGTGGTCAAAACAGATATTGCAGCCACACAAAGGAATCGACCTTTTTAATCGGATTTTAAAGTTATCCTGTATATTTTTAAAGTATTATCAATTTTAATAGGTTAATGGGAGGCGCAAGCCTTGAAACAAGTTAAAGCCTATGATGCCTATTAATACTAATGATGTTTTAATAATAAAGGATAATCGCTCTTCACAGAAAAATAACACAAAACCTACACAACTGACTCTTACATAAGGTGACCAGATTTTAACATTGGTAAAGCGGGACACCATTGACTGCCCGGGGGGTGTCTGCGTGTGTGTGTGAGTCTATGAAATAAATAAATTAGTTTCCGAAATTATCTGAGACGTGTATATGTCGTGGAAGAGAACCAGCTGGTACTTTTCTCTCCGCTGGGTCAATGAATTTTGATCTTACTACGTGATTTATGCAATTAATATCAATATTGGGTTTAGAACCTGTTTTTTTCTTTTATATATTATTATTATTATTATTATTATTATTATTATTATTATTATTATAATATTTGTATTCTGCCCTTCTCCGAAGACTCAGAGAATTATTTAGTGAAAGGCACTGAAGAAAGTTATAATTTTCTCTCGGTTGGGGTCAATGAATTTTGATGTTACTACGTGATTTATGCAATTAATATCAATATTTCGTTTGGGACCTGGTTTTTTCTTTTATATATCATAAATAGGATGCAATAGAACAGGGGTAGGATTATTCAATCTAGGATTAAGCAATTCTTAATTTAATATCTATAGAGACAGAAATAATTTAAGTGTGAGGTCTAAATAGAATATTTACCACTAGCTCTACTGATTTTAGGGAGGAAGACATACAACAACAGCACTAAAAATGAAAAGGCACAAGAAATAACCTTTTCTCACAGCTCTCCACCGGCGGTTCACACGCTCTGCAGGGGTCATTCAGCTCCCACGGCCGGTCAATTGCAGAGACATTGGCCAAGGTGCTCCGGCGCTGCTCTTAAACGTCATCAACCAGCCTTCCTCACAGCTGAGAGGGAATGGAGAAAAGGGCGGGGTTTCCAAGGGGGGGGCAGGAAACTGACAGGAGGTGAGCAATGCTGCCAAAGGAAGTTGGTGAGGGATGCCAGGAGAAGAGCACACATGAAGTCAGAGTTGGTAAGGGATGCCAGGAGAAGGGCACACAGGAAGTCGGCCATGCTTAGAAGGGCGATGCCAAAGGAAGTTGGTGGAGGATGCCAGAACAAGCGCACACACGAAGTCAGAGTTGGTCAGGGATGCCAGGAGAAGGGCACACAGGAAGTCGGCCATGCTTAGAAGGGCGATGCCAAAGGAAGTTGGTGGAGGATGCCAGAACAAGCGCACATACGAAGTCAGAGTTGGTCAGGGATGCCAGGAGAAGGGCACACAGGAAGTCGGCCATGCTTAGAAGGGCGATGCCAAAGGAAGTTGGTGGAGGATGCCAGAACACGCGCACACACGAAGTCAGAGTTGGTCAGGGATGCCAGGAGAAGGGCACACAGGAAGTAGGCCATGCTTAGAAGGGCGATGCCAAAGGAAGTTGGTAAGGGAATGGCAGAAGGGCACAAAGGAACTGCGGGCTTCCCCCCCCCTCGCTATCCCTATTTGAGCCTTAATGACTCAGAGAATTACTTAGTGAAAGGCACTGAACAAAGTGATTTTTTTATGGCATTCCCATGGTCACGTGTTCAAAATTGCGATGCTTGGCAACTAGCATGAGCAACTAACATGCTCATAGAAACATAGAAGTCTGACGGCAGAAAAAGACCCCATCGTCCATCTAGTCACATCATATTTATTTATTTGTTTGTTTGTTTGTTTATTTATTTATTTATTTATTTATTTATTTATTTATTCATTTGTTTATTTAATCGTTTACCTTTTGGATTTATATGCCACCCCTCTCCGAAGACTCGGGGGGCTAACAGTAGTCATAAAACAGTGTACAATTATAATGCAATACTAAGAACGAATTAAAAACCCCTTAATATAAACAACCGAACATACATACAAACATACCATGCATAAAATTGCAAAGGCCTAGGGGGGAAAGGAATCTTAATTGCCCCGTGCCTGGCGGCAGAGGTGGGTTTTGAGTAGCTTACCAAAGGCAAGGAGGGTGGGGGCAATTCTAATCTCTGGGGGGAGTTGGTTCCAGAGGGCCGGGGCCGCCACAGAGAAGGTCCCGCCATCACATTAACCCTGTTATGCCTGATTCAGCATTGTTAATGATAGAAAACTGCCCTCCGGTGGTCTCGTCCGGTATTGCGGACACAGAAAGGAATCTATTGGATTTTAATTTTATTATCCGATATCTTTATTATTAATGCCTTATTAAAATTAACAAGCGATAATGTGGTTCGCTACATCAAAGGAGTAGGGGAGCAATCCCGAAAGGCAAGGAGGGTGGAGGCAATTCTAATCTCTGGGGGGAGTTGGTTCCAGAGGGACGGGGCCGCCACAGAGAAGGTCCCGCTGTCAAATTAACCCCGCTATGCCTGATTCAACATTGTTAATGATAGAAACCTGCCCTCCGGTGGTCACGTCCGGTATTTTGTGGAGGCAAAAAGAAATCTATTGGATTTTAATTTTACTATCCGATATCTTTATTATTAACGCCTTATTAATATTAACAAGCGATGATGCGGGTTTGCTACATCAAAGGAATGGGGGAGCAGTCCTGAAAGGCAAGGAGGGTGTGGGCAATTCTAATCTATGGGGGGAGTTGGTTCCAGAGGGACGGGGCCGCCACAGAGAAGGTCCCGCCATCACATTGACCCCGCTATGCCTGATTCAGCATTGTTAATGATAGAAACCTGCTCTCCAGTGGTCATGTCCGGTATTTTGCGGAGGCAAAAAGAAATCTATTAGATTTTAATTTTATTATCCGATATCTTTATTATTAACGCCTTATTAATATTAACAAGCGATGATGCGGGTTTGCTACATCAAAGGAATGGGGGAGCAGTCCTGAAAGGCAAGGAGGGTGGGGCAATTCTAATCTCTGGGGGGAGTTGGTTCCAGAGGGACGGGGCCGCCACAGAGAAGGTCCCGCCATCACATTAACCCCGCTATGCCTGATTCAGCATTGTTAATGATAGAAAACTGCCCTCCGGTGGTCACGTCCAGTATTTTGCGGAGGCAAAAAGAAATCTATTGGATTTTAATTTTATTATCCGATATCTTTATTATTAATGCCTTATTAATATTAACAAGCGATGATGCGGGTTTGCTACATCCAAGGAATGGGGGAGCAATCCTGAAAGGCAAGGAGGGTGGGGGCAATTATATCATCCGCATAAGCTTGTAATTTGTATTCTTCGTTTTTAGTTTTTAATCCTTTTATTTTCGAATTGTTTCTTATCTTAATCAACAGTGCTTCTAATGCTGTTATAAAAATCAGTGGTGCCAATGGGCATCCTTGCCTTACCCCTTTTCTAATTTGTATTTCCTCGGTCATTTCTTTATTAATTATTATTTTGGCTTTTTGCTGAGTATATATTGTATTAATTAAACCCACTAATTGATCTCCAAAGTTCATTCTTTGTAACTGCAGTGTGAAATATCTCCAATTAAGCGGTGAACGTACTCCTTGCTGCGAAGAAAAGAACCATCAAACGCATCTTATAATAGCTATATTCCAAGGAAATGAGCTCTAATCCGGGCGGAGAGACCCTCATAAATTCAGATTCAGGTTTCTCCAGTTGTGCTGAAAGGGCTCTGTTCATAAATTGGAACTTTGCAGAATGCGAAGCCTTGGACTCTGATTTATTTTTGGGAAGCTTTTTGGAAGACTGACACAGGCTCTACAAGGCAACCGTGAAGAGGGTTTAATGATTCTGGGCTTTCCGTGTTCGTCCCACCCCAAGGCCTCCCTGCAACAAATGGCAGGCCAAACCTTTCATCTGAGATTACCTTGTGGGTGATGGGTTTTATCAGCAAAAGACCTGAAATGAAGTTATAGATTGATGAAATTTGTATGCTGCCCATCTCATTATGAAGCGATTCTGTGTCTTCCGTTCAAACACTCACCGTGGCTTCAATGTCAAAGAGTGGAGGCTGATCGCCCACCTGCCTCCTTCCTGGAACTGGCCAGGTACAGCCTCCAGGCTCATCCCCACCTTCTGCTGCTACATCCACACCGGCTCACAGGATATGCTTCATCCTCCTAAAACAGGAGTCTCCAACCTGGGCAAAGACTTGTGGATTCCAACTGCCAGAATTCCTCAGCCGGCAAAAGATGGCTGAGGAAGTCTGGGGATTGAAGTACACAAGTCTTAAAGTTGCCAAGGTTGGAGATCCCAGGCCTAAAACCCCCCAGCTTGGCTAACAAAGCCAGAAAAGGAAGCAAAGGCTAAGGTTGTTTTCAGGGCTGCTCTGTGCAGGAAAGTTTCCTTTATCCCAGGAACGTGCAGGTGCAATTTCTCTGCTGGGTAGGTTCGCCTTCCTGCGCTGCACTAGCAAAAGCACCAGGGAGACAAAGGGAAACATGAAAGGTCTGGACTGAATTAGAAAACCTGGCAATAACTTTGGAGCACTTATTTATAGACTCCTAGTCCTCAGTACGGCTCAGAATCATAGCAGTCAAAATTCCATGGATGCAGAATCAGAATGCGGCGGAGGGAGGCGCATAAGGAGCACTCGTTCAGCAACCGCTGGACAGGACAGTGATCCTGAAGGAGGAGCATTCGCAAGGGGTCCTCAAAGTTCCAGCCGTCTCACATCCCCACAGTCAAATGATCCCCATCCAAGGGCTTGGTCCTTGGCTCACAGGGCAGCTAAAGTCTCCCAGGGTCATAAGAACCTAAGAAGAGCCCTGCTGAATGGGGCCAAAGCCCATCGAGTCCAGCATTCTGTGTCCCAGTGGCCCCCCAATGGTCCATGGGGATCTTGAGCAGGAAGAGAAGGCAAGACCCTCCCTTTCCCTGGACCCCCAACAAAGGGGACCCAAGGAGGAAACCCTGCCTGCCTCCAGCAACATAGAGGGGGCACTTGGACATCCATCCATTCCCGTGACCTTCGCTGCTGGGTGCCCATGAATAATGTCCACAGGGAAAGTTGCAGACGGCTCCCTTAAGCCACCCAGGCTAACTTTCTTCCCAAGGCCCCCGGCTAGGGAGGACAGGTCCCAGGGGTCTTTTATTATTATTATTATTATTATTTATTGGATTTGTATGCCGCCCCTCTCCGCAGACTCGGGGCGGCTAACAACAGCAGTAAAATAGTACAACAAAATCCAATACTAAAAAAGCAGTTAAAAACCCATTATATAAAAACCAATCATCCATACAAACATACCATACATAGAATTGTGAAATTGTGCTTGGCAGTGTATGTTCCCGCAGCACCCTGCCTAGCCTGTGTTCCATAATGCCCACTTGTGCTGCCCTCCCACGCCCGGAAGCGGCCACTCCCCCAACCGGTCACATTCGTGCAACATGGGGCCGCTGACACACCGGCCAAGCAGACGCTGCCCGGATTTCACGGTCTGGCCTGGGGAGTGAAGCTGATGGCGGGCCCTGCAGTTCAAGGGATCCAGTCTTCCTCCGGTTGCCTTCAAGTACTGGGACCCAAATTGCAAAGTTCCTGGGAGTGAAGAAACGGAATACAAAACACCCACTCCTTACCTTTAAACTCCAAGCTGTCCCCTCCACCTCGCAAAGGGCAGGGTGGTCATTTGGGACACACTTTTTTTTTGGGGGGGGGGGGTATAATTTATTGTTTTTCCACACCTTACAGAGATTCAAATTCACATACCTCAAATTAGAATACAATACGATATAATATCAAATGCCAAATTCTTAATCCAAATTTCCTAATTATTTATCCAATTCATTCTGGTACATATCATTCATCCTGTGCTACACGCTTGACTGCTCTTTTCCCAAAAGGCAGGTGGACGTGGCACCTTCTGGGCAGGACTCCACCTGCCGGGATCCAGAACTTGGGAGAAGCAAGGGCTACCATACCCTATGGAACTGTACTGGGCTTTAAATGGAAAGCCACCCACCCACCCCTCCCCTCTACGCTGGGGACTCCGCTGCTGCTTCGATGGCTCCGCTGGTCCCCTCCAAACCTTCCCTGTGGTTAGCAACTGACCGGGGGTGAAGTCCAGCAGGCTCTGGAGAACAGATAGCGGAAACGTTAAGACGGTAAAGATCTTTAGCTAGTGATGGGCAACCGTCTCTCTCCCTCCTGTGTGTTTTCTGTTCGCTGGCAAAGCTCAGCCTCCTCCTGTAACCCCTTCACCCAAACCCCCAACCCCCACCTCAATCTTAAACCCCAACCCCTAGTAGTCTTTAAAGATTGATATTTTGTGCTTGTTAAAAAACCTGGGCCAGCCTATTCATAAACAAAACACTCTCAGTTCCAATTATTGGGATTAAAATTTAAAATCTCCCACCCAAACAAAAGGGGATAGCCTTTAGGACATGATAGGATTAACCCACCACCATTAGGACAGCAAAGACAGCAATCTCAGTTTGTTTGTTTTATTTATATGGGGGGCCTGGGAGAGGGGCTCCATCCTGGTGCTTCTTGATGTCTCAGCGGATTTCCACCCCACCCGCCCGGGGCTCCTCCTGCGCCGTCTTGGGGGGGGGGGGGGTGAGAGGGGGAGGCCCCGTCTCACGCTGGTGGTTCTCCCCCTCCCTCTCCGGGTCGGTCGCAGTCGGGGTTAGTGGGAGCGAGGGGGGGTCACAGACGTTTGTGGGGCGGCTCAGGGGTTGCTTCCCTGCCCCCTAATGTTCAAAAGGTTTAGGACAGTGAAGGGGGCGGGTGGGATATGTTTTTAAAGAGAAGCGACTCAGTTCTAATACGAAGAAGCGAAAAAGGACGCCCTCTTCTGTATCCGGGAGTCGGGCGCCTTCGGGGATACCCCCCCCCCACCCTGGACGGGACGGAACCCCTTTCTCGAGCCCCGTGGCCTTTACAGCGGCTCAACCGGCAGAAACAACCTGAAGTTTACGATTGAGACCAACGGACTTTGGGCCCGCCCCTCCACCCCTACCGGATCCCCAAGTCGAAAGGGTGCAAAGAGCCCTCCCAATCGCTGGGGGCGTCACCACCACCACCACCGCTTCCTTTGGTCGGCCACGCCGGGCAAGAAGTGGAGAGCAGCCCCGGGGCAGACAGGAAGGGGGAGGTCGCCCGGAGAGAACCGGGCGGTGGGCGCTCTCGCTCGGCTACTCCGCCCACGACAGTCCCCGGAGCCCCGCCACGGAGGCAGAGCGCACGCGTTGCAGGCGGGACGCAATAGGCGAAGGCTCCCGGGCCTGCGGGCGACGATGGTGCTGCGCCGGCTGTTGGCCGCCCTCCTGAACGACCCTCGCCTCCTGGACCGCCTGGCCGAGGCGCGGCCCATCCGGGCGGCGGCGCGCCTCACGGCCCTGGCCCTCACCCGCGGACTGCGCCTGCGCAAAACCTTCCTGCGCGAGCTGAAGGAGGAAGCGGCGCGCGCAAAGGATGTCGGCTGGCCCTCGCGCGCCCCCGGGCCGAAGAAGGGGCGGGGCCCGTAGAGGCCCCTTGCTTTCTGCGCATGTGCGGGGAGGCCCCCCCCCCCCGGAGGCAGCCTGGGGTCCGGCAGAGAAGACCCTTCTGCCCCGGCGAGGGCCCGGGTAGCTCTCCCAAGCGGGGCCCGGAGCGGAGAGAGGCGCCGGAAACGCCGTCAAGGGGGCGGAGGGCGCAAAGCCAGCGGCTTCCTTCGGATCTTCAGCGGCGTTTCCACAGCTGAGGCGAAGCAACGTTTATGGGCGTGGTGGGACCGTTAGGAGAGCCGGAACAAAAGAGACATTGGAAGGGCCCGCGACATTTTGCCTGACAATGGCCTGGATTGCAAACTGGCTGCCTCTGTTCACACGACGCTTTTCATTGTTTCCTTAATAATAAAGTCGGACTTAACCAAATTAAAAGAATTGGATTAAGCCCTTTCAAAAAAAGAGAGAGGGGCTCCAATGGCGTTGTGGGTGTGCTGGATAATTAAACTGGCCCAGATGAACAGGCAGGAACAACGGATCGCCAAAATAGGTTGGTTTATAGCATGGAAGGGGGCGATTGAGGCCAGGGGGAGGCCAAGTTGGCTCTTGTATGACATGTGGACTTCAACTCCCAGAATTCCTGAGATAGCATGATTGACTCGGGGATTCTGGGAGTTGAAGTCCACAAGTCACAGTAGAAGAGCCAACTTGGCCTACCCCTGCCCTAGGCACATGTCGCCATTCACACGTTTAAATTATATTCTGTGAGGCTTGACGCATATTATGCAGTGGATCTTATTTGTATGTGGACCAAGGGTGCCAGTGTCATGTTTTTTAATCAGACACCTGTAATTATTGTAGCTTAAAACTAGTTGGATTGTGCTAGGACTAAGTAACCTAAATCTGGAGGAACATGATGGCTCCTGAGGATAGAATGCCAGTAGGATGACGCAGCCTTGCGTTCAAGACTCTGTTGCTGCTGCGGGACGGGGTGAGTTCCTAGTGTCACCTCCTGCTGACGAGCAGATAAATGGGTACTTCAGCAGGCAACTAGGAAGAGTGCAGAGAAGAGCAACAGAGAAGATTAGGGGACTGGAAGCTAAAGCATCTGAAGAATAGTATCAGGAATTTAATTTGTTTAGTGAAAAGAACCAATATCAGTCCACTGGGAGAAGGGCGGCGGCCTCTAAATTTGAAAAATAAATAAATACAATAAAACTAAAGAGGGGAACAACCTATTTCCCAAAGCCTCTGAGGGCAGGACAAGAAGCCCCAGATGATAGTAAATAATATTCTGAAAATCTGGAAACTATCAAAGAATGGAGAATGTATTGTGTGCAGACAAGAATTATGAACATTGTTTTATTCTGCTGGAAAGTCTAGCACCATGATGCGAGCCTATGACACCCATGCCAGAGGTGGCAGGCAGAGCCCTCTCTATGGCCACGCGCACCATCTCCAGCTGCTCTTCACACATGCGTCTTCATGTGTGCCAGAAACTCCAAGACAGGCTGGTCTTCGGGTTTCCAGTGCTCCGGCATCCATGTGCGGACACACACATACACACATTCCAGCTGTTTGTGCCTCAGTGCCGAAACGGTTCTCCAGGTGTTTATATTTTAAGCTTATCTCTCTAGGTCTTCATATTATTTAATTTCCTATTGGTTGTCGTTATTTTTTTTGTTATATTTAATGTATAATTTTATTTTAAAATGTTCCTATCTTGCATCTACAAAATGTTCTGCCGGCGTGTCCCAACCACCTGTAATTACAGGGTAATTATTCCAAACAGACACTTACACCACGATAGAAGGAAAACCCAAAAGTCTTTATCAACAGAAAAGCAGAAACAACTCCCTTTTTAAATGTCAAAGGGATTTTCTGGTACACACAAGGCACAGGTTAAATGCAATCCAATTTCTCACCCAGTAACTGGGAAATTGAGTCCAATTCAAAAGGCCAGAAATTCCACACATGGTCTTGAACAAGGAAACAGCAAACCACGATCTTGACGAAACTATGAAGCAGATAAACTTCCACGAGGCTAAACCAGCACGCTGCTCTTTTTATCTGTATCACTAATTACAGCAGCCGCACCCAACCACAGGTGGCCTCACTTATCTCCTGTAATAATCCTTCAGTTGTTCTCTCCTATGCATCACTCTATGCATGCGTGGGTCCGTCATAAGTTCTTGTTCAGAATCCAGGGATGATAAGGATGATTGCTCTCCTGGGCTGTCTGCCAAACTCCCCTCTTCCCTGTCACTCATGCTTCCTTGGTCAGAGGAGCCTTCGTCGGGAGATTCTATTGGGAGCAAAACAGGCCTGTGGCATGTGGATGTTTCCACGTTCCTTGGGGCAGGAGCTGGGCCAGAGCTAACCACAACACAAAATACACCGAGGCTTTTAGAGCTGCTGTAAGACTTTATTGAGCAGACCACATCCAAAACAAGGTCTCGTGTCTCAGTGGAGGAAATTCTTGCCGTCTTTATCTGTTGAGGTTCAATCCTGCGGCCTTGGGGGAGCTCTTTTGTATTTTGGTGGTGCCACAGCAGGTAACCATTAAAAAGCGAAAGTTAGAATATTTTGGACATGGGATGCAACACCCAGAAAAATATGCCACACCTCGCTTAATCCTCCAGGCAAAGACTGAGTGCAAACGAGGTACAGGCAGAAGAAGAACGTGGCTCCAAAATCGAAGGGATTTGCTTGGACAAAAGGCAGCAGTACTTTTTCATGCGGCTGTGGATAAAAACAGGATTGCCAACATGGTCGCCGACATCCAGTGACGGGCAGGGCACAAGAAGAAGCGGAAGTGGCAGGAAGACCATCCTTGGCCCTCTACCTGCCCTTGGCACTCCAGGGTTTCTAGTCCACAGCAAGAATCTCCTGCCGCTTAACGTGTGCATCAGTTGTGGTGTTCCAGAGCCAAGAGAGTTGCATGCGCTAATGAATCTTTTCAAGCACGTGTAACTGAGCCGTGAGATGTAAGAACCACCCAAAATATGTCTCTCTCTTGCTCCATGTCAGCGCAGTCAAGAAAAGGGGCAGAAAAGGCAATTTTGGGAAGGCTCTGATTGACACCCGTTTCCACACAATCTGGCTTCACTGCTGCTGGTTTTATATGGTCCGTTACGTCTCAGCATTGTGTGCAAAGAAGGTCACTGGTTTCCTCAATACGTCATGGTTAAAATTCCAGTGAGGAAAATTAAATGTTCCACAATTGATGACTGGTTCCAGAAGGATGGCCCAATTTTTAAATCTTGTGATTGCATTTTGTATAGCTGCACCTGAGCTGCGGCTCATGAAGCGAAAACTGTTGCAAGAGTCAGGACTGTCGTGAGGAGGAGGAGGAGGAGGGTCACATCCAGAGACCTGGTGGCTGAGGCGTAATAAAGACATAAAAAAGCATGATTAGCCCTCTTTCCAGACAGAACTTGGGGGGTCGGCCTGAAGTGCAGGGTCCTTTCATTGGGAGCAGCTGAGCGTGTGAGTGAATGTCTTCCTTCCAGCTGCATGCATTGTTATTATTTTATTATTTATTAGATTTGTATGCCGCCCTTCTCTGAGGACTCGGAGCGGCTCACAACAGCAACAACAATACAATATAATACAAATCTAATATTAAAAACTAAATTAAAACCCATTAATACTAAAAAACAATTCTGCACAATCACACCACTCTCAAATGCTAAAGTCAGAAGGGTGGGGGAGAGAATCCCCCCATGCCTGGCGGCATAAGTAGGTCTTCAACATCTTCGGAGAGGGGCAGCATACAAACCTAATAAATTATAATAATAATAATTATTATTATTATTATTATTATTATTATTATTATTATTTTGCGGAAAGCAAGAAGGGTGGGGGCAATTTGAATCTCTGGGGGGGATGGATTCCAGAGCGCTGGGGCCGCCACAGAGAAGGCTCTTCCCCTAAGTCCCGCCAGACAATTTTGTTTAGTCGACGGACCGGGAGAAGGCCAACCCCGTGGGACCTAATTGGCCGCTGGGATTCATGGGGCAAACATCTGTTAGTTGCAGATGTCTGTGGTAGGACAGAGTACTGGCTGCGTGTGAAAAGTAAGCCCTACTCTTCACTGCTTATATGCCAGTGATGGCGACCCTATAGTACGTGTGCCATAGGTGGCACATGGAGCCATAACTGAGCTGCCCTGTGTCGGCCCCAGCGTGCATTCCCACACTGGTTTTTCACTCTTCCCAGGGTTCAGGGAAGCTGCATGAAGGCTAGGGATGGCGCAAAACAGCCCAACCGGGAGTTTACTTGTGTGCGTCACCCGCAGCCTCCTGCAACCAGGAACAGAGCTCCAGGTCGGTCCGGAGTTTTGTCAGTAGCCGCAGAGGCACAAATAGCAAGTGCCTGAGAGTCACAGCGCACCACCACCTCTGCGGGGAACAGCGGCAGGAGTTCCAGGCCAACACACAGCTCCCCCAGCAGGGGCCTGGGAAGCCTCAGCCGCGGCAGGAGTGGTGGCAGGGACGGGCTGGATGCGTTCGTCTGCCGCTCAAGTCTTGTGCCGGTGGGCTCGCTGTCCCTGACCGGCCTCACAGCCAGAAGCGCCTTTCCATAGGCAGCCCAGAGGAGCCGAGCCGGTCCCGCAGGGCGGTGCACACCCGCCTCACTGTTTTGCCACCACTGCCACATACCTTACACACGGCCCACACATTCAGTCCTTAAAAGCCAAAAGAAACCAGAGGGGCTCGTGGCTCATTTTTGCTCTCACTCTCCCAGCTGGGAGCCCCACGTTGTGCGGTGGACACTCTTGGGACCGAGAGAGAGAGAGAGAGAGAGAGAGAGAGAGAGAGGCGGATATACACACATTCCTCTGGCAGCAGTCCCTGCCTGTGAGGAGGTGGTGAGGCACGGATGGATGCTCGCCTCCCCTTCCTCGCAGGCAGCTGCGGGTTTCAAATTGCCATAAGCAGAGCCCAGAGGAGCCCCCCTAGTCCCGCAGAGTGTGTGTGCACCCACGTCTCGTTTGGTCTCTCTCGCTCTCTTGGCCAAGAGTGTCTGTCACAAAAAGAATGGCTCCCAACACGTCCCTCCTTTCCCCGGAAAGTAGTGGGACAGCCCTTATTGGGGTGGGTGGGTTATTTCAGCGCATGTGCTGAAAACCCTGATTGGCTTTATTATGGAGGTTAGGTTTAGGTTTATTGGATTTATATGCCGCCCCTCTCCGCAAACTCGCATTATTTTTGGGAAACACTGTGAAAGGGCAGCTCCACTTCTGTTTCATTTCTGAACTTCCGGTTGGCCCGTTGGGTCGTTTTTCTCCCATGCCTCCTGGAAGGAGAGTCCAGCATGGGTTTAGCTCAAGTCTTATTGGTAGGACTGAGTTTCAAATTAACATAAATACATAATAATTAGGTACCGCCCCCTTGCTGCCCCAAGTATCCAGTTTTAAAAAACTCAGTCGAAGTTAAGGACATGAGTTTATTTCTCCCTCTAGGTTGAGTATGTAAGTGTTAATAAAATTAATTATATTGAACCTTGTAATTTTTTCCCCTTTTCTATTTAATAGGTTCCTGTTTCGGATGGGGTCTCTGCCCTCCGCGGGCACCACCCCCACCTTTTCCTCCTTTTGGGGCCTCTTCTCTCAGCGGGTACTGCCCACCGAGGAGCAACTGGGCTATTATTTCATGACCCCGGTGGTCATACTGAGCCCAAATCACCCCAGATGGGGGGGGGTCCGTCCCTCCCCATTGTCGGGGGCGGCTGGAGAAACGGACGCCGTTACCGAGCCGCAGCCGCCATTACAAGCCGCCAAACAGCTGATCGGCCCGCTCGCAAACGGCGAGCTGAAGACAGCGTTTTCTGCAGCTACCGAGATGGCTTGCGAGGAAACGGCTGGCGGCAGAGTGTTTTCTTTCCGGCTCAGATGGCGTGGCGCTCGCCCTATGAGGCGATTCATCGCGCCCGCCATGTTTGTAACTAAGCCGAGGGCGCGAACGGCTTCCCCCGCCGTTTTAAATAGGCGCGAACTGGGCAGCTGGCCAACATTATCAGGGCTGCAATTCTGCTCAGAGACAGTCGACAACGTCACGTGGTATGCTGACAGCCAATTAGAATACGGTTTAGCTGTCAGTTCTGCCTGCATGTCTCACTTGCGAGTGAGAACTTTACGTTACTGACAAGCGACTGTGTGTGTGTGCATTCCTTTGTGCATTCGGTTGTAAGTACGCTGCCCCATATAATAATAAATATGGCAGACCAACTTGTCATCGGGGAGGAGCAGGCCCAGGCAGTTAAGACACCTGTAAAAGGGAAAGATAAGGCTACAAGCAAGCCTAGGAGTAAATCCTCCCAATCGGGCTCCTCTCTTCGTGAGGCTGAGAGGAAGATCAAGGCCCTAGAGCAGCGTTTGGAGGCGGCCTTGTCCCCCCCCCATCGTAGGAGGACTAACTATAGGCCCTTTCCAACCCCTTCCTCCATCTGCTCTTTCACCTGCTGTTTCACTGGGACTCCAAGGCACCGCAACGGAGAGGGACTGGTCCCCTGACAGGCAGGCACCACAGATTCCTCTTCCATTGCCTTCACCCGCAGCGAGGCCTGAGAGGCCTTCTTCACCTAATAGCCAGGCACTGCCTCAGGTGGGGTTGCAGACATCCTACGCCCCCTCCTCTACCTTCACACCAACGGCAGCGGGGTCTTAGAGATCATACAGATGCTTGGCAGGCCTTTGCACCTACTTTACAGGACATTGTTGCTAATGCATATACGCAGGGCATAGCTGCGGCAACCCAACGGGCCAATGCCTTCACATCTCAGACTACCCAACCCAGGGATATCTGGTCAGCACCACCGCCCCCTACTGGGTTGGACTCTATGTCAATTGACCACTCTAACTTTGAGGAAGACAGTGATCACGGAAATGGCTTGTCGGATGATGAATTTACCTTTCCCGAGCAGCCAGCAGTGGCCGGCCTATTTAAACCCAACTTGTTTAGGGTTCTATTACACAAGGCGAAGCAGGCCTTAGATGTGCCGGGAGCAACAACCCTGGTGGAACCAGGCGATGCGCCACGCACTTCGGCGGCACTGTGCAAGGAACCCACCAAGGAATCAGACAAGGTTCCTGCGCTGGAGATTTTTCTCGAGAACATTAAACGCCCATGGCAACATCCGGCGGCAGCGCAGGGGCCTTCAAACCTGGAACGCAGGTTTTATACATTTGATGACAACATGGAGAACCTGCTACAGTTTCCCCCTGTGGACAAGCCAGTGGCCACATTGGTCTCCCGTGCTGTCATACCATCAGAGACGGCTGACAATTTAAAACCTGATGAAAGGAGAGCGGAGACGCTTCTCAAAAAGACCCACCAGATGGCCGCATGGGCTCTTCGGGCAGCGTCCACTGCCTCGTTCTTCAGTCGGGCATCCATCATGTGGATCCAGGAGGTCCACGCCAGATTGGGCCCTGACGAGACCAGATTGAGGCAGGACTTAAACAAGCTCCTCGCGACGGCTGAATTTTCCACCGATGCCACACTGCATGCTGCTAAATTTGCCTCAAGGGCTATGGCCTCCACCATTTCTTCGAGGCGTTTACTTTGGCTAAGAAACTGGCAGGTAGATGCCAAGTCGAAGTGGACATTGTCTTTGGCCCCCTTTGAGGGCACAAAATTGTTCGGGGAGGCCCTTGATCCCGTCCTGGTGGAGGATAAGGACAAGAGGAAAGACCTTCCAAGATCTTTCCGCCGCCAGGACCGAAGGACTGGTCCGTACTCCCGTAGGCAGCCCTTTCGGTGGGACTCGTGGTCGGCCACTTCACAACCGGCCAGGCCTTACTCACAGAGTGCCTTTTCGACATCATATAGGAATGAGAGGTCTTATTCCCAAGATCGGGGTAGAGGTTTCTCCCAAACAAGACGGCCTTTCCGGGGATACCAGCAACGGAACACTCGACGCTCCAAGTGACTGCCTGGACGACATTCCCTTGGGGGGCAAGTTACAAAAGTTCAGCGAGGTATGGCGGACTACTACTTCAGACCCCTGGGTATTAGCCACTATCTCCCGGGGACTACGGATCGAATTTATGTACAGCCCTCCGCATCATTTTGTCACTTGCCCCGTACCCAGGGATCCCGCAAGGAGGGTCTCTTTTGGATCAGGAAATTCTCCATCTCTTGCAGATCCAGGCGATCGAACCCGTTCAGGACAATTCGAAAGGTACGGGATTCTATTCAAAGGTGTTCCTCGTACCCAAGGCGTCCGGGGGTTGCCGACTCATCTTGAACCTCAAACGTTTGAACCAATATGTTCTTTACCAACGGTTCAAGATGAGCTCCCTCCGCTCCATCCTGACCTCCGTTCGAGCAGGGGACCTTCTTACTTCAGTCGATTTAAAGGAGGCCTACCTGCATGTCCCCATACATCCGGCTCATCGACAGTTTCTCAGGTTCTGTCTACACAACGTCCATTACCAATACAGGGCAATGCCCTTTGGCCTGTCATCGCCCCCCCGCGCACCTTCACGAAAATATTGGATGCACTGCTGGCCGATCTGTGGTCCCAGCCAATCCGAATACTAGCATATTTGAACGACATCTTACTTCTGTCTCCAGACCGCCAGACGGCACACAGGGACTTGCAAACCACGATGCTTTTTCTACAACATCACGGCTTCACCATCAATATACCAAAGAGCCACTTGATTCCTGCCACCAGACTCATTCACCTGGGTGCAGTGATAGACACAGTCTCACAGAAGGTGTATCTCTCCCCGGAGCGGCAGCTCAACATCTTTCTGGTAAACGGCCTTCAACGGGAACGGAGGGTTCCATTGTCTTTCCTGTCCAAGGTGCTGGGGACCCTGGTCTCATGCGTGGACATTGTGCCTTGGGCCCGTTACCATTACCGACTGCTTCAGTGGACTTTACTCCCATTCCAGCGACGACGATTAAGCCATACACATCGGCTAACCTCCGTGGGACGCGAATTACAGCTTTCCCTGAGGTGGTGGAGATCTCCGGCGCTGCGGCAGGGTACTTCCTTCGGCCAATTCCCGTCATACTATCCTCACCACGGATGCCAGTCTGTTGGGGGTGGGGCGCCCATGTCAACTCCCAGGTAGCTCCAGGGGTTCTGGAGCCCCCCAGGAACTACGCCCCATCAATATCAATTTTTTGGAGCTACGAGCGGTCTCCGCTTAGCGTTACTGACCTTCTCCCACCTTACTGGAAGGTCAGCACGTCACTCGTACGTACGGACAACGTGGCGACCAGGGCACATTTAAATCACCAGGTGGAACGTGGTCTCTCAGGCTGATGGAAGAGACGGTCCTTCCGTTCGACTGGGCGGAGACTCATCTCTCCTCTCTGCATGCAGAACACATTGCAGGGGAGGACAACAAACAGGCGGGACTGGCTCAGCCGCCAGGAACTGGACCCGACGGAGTGGAGACTCGATCCGTTTCTGTTTCAAGAAGTCTCGCGTCGGTTCGGGGGAACCGGGTGGTGGACCTATTCGCCACACCCCAGAATACCCAACTCCCGAGGTTTTACTCCCGTTTTCCATCCCCGGGAGCCGAAGGAGTCATTGCCCTACATCTTCAGTGGCCAAAGGCCCTACTGTACGCCTTTCCTCCAATTCCACTTATTCCAACGGTGTTAAAGAAGATCCCGATGGAGGAAAGCGGAGGTGATCTTGCTAGCGCCTCATTGGCCTCGGAGACCTTGGTTTGCGGACCTCAAGGACCTGTCCATCTCCCCACCGTGGAGGATTCCGGTACGAACAAATCTCCCTCAGTCAGGGCTTCGTGTACCACCCGGAACCCCAATGGTTCCACCTAACCGCATGGCACTTGAAGGGGACAGGTTGAGAAGCTGTCACCTTCCCGAGAATGTTATTGCAACTATTCAAGCGGCCAGACGTCCTTCCACCGTACGAATTTATCAGGCAACATGGGCTGCCTTCCCAATCTTTCTGCAATGACAGGAACCTACGGCCAGAGGACTCCACAGTTCTTCCTGTCTTGGAATTTTTGCAGAAAGGTTTGGAGAAAGGTCTGTGCGCCAAACACACTGAAACGTCCAAGTTGCGGCGCTTGCCACCATTATAAAGCGGGACGATGGGGGATCCTTAATTTATCACCCTTGGATTAAGGACTTTCTCAGAGGGGCTACGAACACACACCCTCCTCCTGTTCGTCGTTTTTCCCACATGGGACTTGACTTTGGTCCTTCAGGCCCTCACGGGCCCTCCGTTTGAACCATTAAGGACTGTTGCATTGCGTTACCTCTCTTTTAAGACGGCCTTTTTGGTCGCAGTCACCTCGGGCAAGGCGGTGTGTCCGAACTGTCCGCATTATCGGTGAGATCAGATTTGTGTCAGTTTTATCCGGACAGAGTTTGTTTACGTTTGGACCCCACCTTTTCTCCCGAAAGTTAACACACACTTTCACAGAGACCCTAGAGTTGGTGTTACCGGATTTCTGTGCTCGTGGCAATCACCCCTTAGAACTTAAGTGGCACAAGGTAGACGTACGCAGAGCGTTGAAGCTTTACATCAGGCGTACCAACACTTTACGCAAAACTGAGGCCTTGTTTGTGTAATTCAGTTCTAGTAGACTGGGCCTCAAGGTTTCTTCAAATACCATTAGCCAGTGGGTCAGACTTTGTATAGCCGAGGCATACAAGGCGAGTTCACGTACTCCGCCGAGTGGTATACAGGCTCATTCAACAAGGAGTGCGGCTTCCTCTTGCGGCTTGGGCAACGCAAGCACCCCATCGAAGATATCTGCAGAGCCCGCGGCGTGGAGTTCACCCACAACCTTTATTCGACACCTACAAGTTAGATGTCTTTGCTTCGGCTGAAGTGGCCTTTGGCACGGCGTGTACTCCAGAAAGTGGTGCGGGGGAGGTACAGCCCATGGTTCACCAATCTCCCTCCCTGGAACATTAGAACTTGGGTATATCCCATGCTGGACCTCTCCTTCCAGGAGGCATGAGAGAAGAACCGTCTGTACCTACCTGAACGGTCTTCTCGATGCCCTGGAAGGAGAGTCCAAACCCTCCCTGGGAACCATGGGAGTTCTAGTTCTTTTCTTGTTGGTATTATTGTTCTTATTATTGTTGTTCAATAAAGTTTGATTATTCTTACCTTTTTTCGTTTTTTAAAACTGGATACTTGGGGCAGCAAGGGGGCGGTACCTAATTATTATGTATTTATGTTAATTTGAAACTCAGTCCTACCAATAAGACTTGAGCTAAACCCATGCTGGACTCTCCTTCCAGGGCATCGAGAAGACCGTTCAGGTAGGTACAACGGTTCTTTTGCCATCCCCAGGCTTGAGGAGCCGTGGGGAGAGTGAGTAACAGCCCAACGGGCCTACTAGAAGTCCGGAAGTCCCTGCACATGCGTGCGGGGTGTGTGTGCGCACATGTGCAGGGAGAGCACAGGGCTTGGGCACATGCAGAGGGGAGGGCATTGCATTATAGGTGTGGGCACGCACTTGCATGCTATCACGCGTGCACCCTTTTGGCACCTGAGCCAAAAAAGTTTCGCCATCACTGCTATATACCTTACACACAGCCCACACATTCAGTCCTTAAAGGCTGAAAGAAACAAAAGACTCCCTGAACCAGAGGGGCTCATGGCTCATTTTTCTCTGCATAAATGGAATGGAGGTCCTCTACATTACCAGGCCAGACCCTTGCGGAATTTCTTTTTCCTTGTTAAACAGAAAGGGTGGGGTGGGGTGCGGGGGTGGCTTACCAGCTCTTGAGCACTGGGAGGAGGATTCCAGGATCCCTTCTAAAGAGTCCAGGAAGGGTTGCCCCAGCCAGGAATCATATGTTCTTTTCTCTCCCACTGGCACAATTTTAACTGTGGAATCCTTGAAGATTAAATCCTGCTTTTGGAATTCTGATGAACTGAACATTTTAAATCCATTCTGGTTGTTGTCATCGCCAAAGAAATCCTGAAAGTGAAGCAAAGTGGGGACAAAGTGAGGCGCCTGCCAGCAACCTGGGGAAGTAGCCCCCCCCCCCCGAGGGTGCCGACAAAGTGCTCTCGGACAGCATGACACTTAAAATGTCATCCTAGCTGCGCAGGCCACAAACGGCTGGATTGCTTTTTTGTTTTAGAGAGAAGTCACTTGAGAAAGAACATACAAGATCGAGTGCTGGAGAGCGAATGAGGAGTTGAATTTAGCGCTGGTGAGGAGTGTGAATGCTAATAGAAGCCTGAAAGATTCTATTCTTAGAAGGCAAAAGGGAACGAAAGGACTGGAATTACAGAAAGCGACTAGCTGACTTTGGATAACCAGGGTAACCATGCAGTTTTAACAAGGGGAAAAAAGAGATGGAATTATAATTGATTTCCATTCTTTAAGAACCTGGATTTTGGCTATAAAGTATTTTTTAAGAATCTGGCAAAGAAGATTATTCGAGAATATTTTTGGTGTGGTCAAAACTGATTTATGTGTTGAGGAAAAATACAGAATAAAAAGTAGATTTGGAAGTGTGACTGCCATCTACAGGCTGAAGGAATAATCGCAATGGTGGGAAATTTTCATGGATGTATTTACAGCTGTTGACCTTCAACAGGGAAACTATTTTGATATTTGGGAAGTACTGTGCAAAGAGTAATATGTTATTCTACTGAAGACAACTTGGATCTGTTTAAATTAGACTGAACTTTGAAGAAACTTTAATGTTGAAAAGAATAAAAGATTGGGACCTTAAAGGTATAGACTGAGATACTAAAAAGGCTGTGGAAGCAGACACCTGTTAACAGCTGGATCTTGTAACACTAATGAATTCTTGATATTGATGACATGGAGATAAGAGCCATGGTGGCACAGCAGGTAGAGTGCTGTACTGCAGGCCACTGAAGCTGACTGTAGATCTATAGGTCAGCGGTTCAAATCTCATCACCGGCGTAAGGTTGGCTCAGCCTTCTATCCTTCCGAGGTGGGTAAACTGAGGACCCGGATTGTGGGGGCAAAAGGCGGGCTCTGTTAAAAAGGGCTATTGCTAACATGTTGTAAGCCACCCTGAGTCTAAGGATAAAGGCAGCATTTAAAAAATCTAAATAAATAAACAAGCAAGCAAGCAATAATAATAACAATAATAATTTATTAGATTTGTATTTCGCCCCTCTCCGAAGACAAGCAAGCAATTAGAAAGAATTGGTGGTATTTTTAAAAGACTTTCATGAGGAAATAAAAGACACAATACCTTATGGGACTTAAAAAGAGACTTTTTTGGATTGAGAATTGGAAAAGGAAAGAGAAAAAGAACTAAAGGATAACAATGGCTTACTAGAGGTTAACAACATCTAATGATGAAAATAAAGAGCAAGAAGACAAGGAAGAAAAGATGAATTCAGAAAAGAATAACCAGATAGATTATATTGAAAGCTACAGTGATAAAAAGAAAATATATATTGCAAATGGACAAATTGATGACTTTATTGTAATTCATGATGATTTTACTGGGTTTTACAGTAATCAAAAGAGAATGGGGAGAAAATATTGGTACCGAATAAAACAATTTTTAAAAAGACGTGGGTAACATAGAGGAGAGAGGAAGAAAAATTGAAGGTGGGATTGGGCAAGTACTATTTTTAAAGAGGAAAAAAGCTTGGAGGAAAAGAAGATGGTATAAACATCAAAAGAAGAAAAAATGGAAAAAAGAACCAAGAAAAATGGGATGGAAACATTAAAATGGATGATATGATAAAGAAATGAAATATTATGGTATGTTATATTGGTATAATTATTATGAATAGTGAATAAGACTTAATTAAAAGACCAATGATTTGAAGGATTGGTTGTACAAAATGAAGTTACAAATTAACTGGTGGAAGAAAGTATAATCTTTTAAGCTATCACCGTTGTATATGTTGGTTATAATGTGGATAACTCATGAACTTGATATAACTTAATGGAGGATTTTTTGATCAGTATGGATGTTAGCTAAATATAATCACAAAGCTTAGTACTGGGAATAATACATGCATTAATGGGAATAAGGAGATTGCTGACCATTTCAATAGCTACTTCTGTTCAGTTTTCTCAAAAGACACCTTACAAAATAATACTATAGAGGGATATAGCATTGCTTCCAGCTGTACGGATTCAGCTCCAGTGATCTTAGAAGCCGATGTCTTAGAAGAACTTGAAAGATTAAAGATAAATAAGGCAATGGGTCCAGATGGCATCCACCCCAGAGTTCTTAAAGAACTCAGATCTGTCATTGCTACCCCCCTGACTGATTTGTTTAACAAATCCCTGTTAACAGGAGATGTTCCTGAGGATTGGAGAATGGCCAGTGTTGTGCCTATCCACAAGAAGGGCAGTAGAGAAGAAGCTGGTAACTACAGGCCAGTTAGCTTGACATCAGTTGTAGTTAAAATGATGGAGACTCTACTCAAAAAGAGGATAAATCAGCATCTAAAAAACAATAACTTATTGGACCCAAATCAGCATGGCTTTACTGAAGGCAAATCGTGTCAGACTAATCTCATTGAGTTCTTTGACTATGTCACAAAGGTGTTGGATCAAGGTGGTGCCGTGGATATTGCCTATCTGGACTTCAGCAAAGCCTTTGATACGGTTCCACATAAAGAGCTGATAGATAAATTAGTGAAGATTGCACTTAATCCCTGGATAGTTCAGTGGATTTCAAGCTGGCTGAAGCACAGACAGCAGAGAGTTATTGTTAATGGCGAGTATTCTGAGCAGAGACAGGTTACAAGCGGTGTGCCACAAGGGTCTGTTCTGGGTCCTATTCTTTTTAATATGTTTGTGAGTGACATAGGGGAAGGTTTGGTAGGGAAGGTTTGCCTATTTGCCGATGACTCTAAAGTGTGCAATAGGGTTGATATTCCTGGAGGGGTCTGTAATATGGTAAATGATTTAGCGTTACTAGATAAGTGGTCAAAGCAATGGAAACTGCAGTTTAATGTTTCCAAATGTAAAATAATGCACTTGGGGAAAAGGAATCCTAAATCTGAGTATTGCATTGGCAGTTCTGTGTTAGCAAAAACTTCAGAAGAGAAGGATTTAGGGGTAGTGATTTCTGACAGTCTCAAAATGGGTGAGCAGTGCGGTCGGGCGGTAGGAAAGGCAAGTAGGATGCTTGGCTGCATAGCTAGAGGTATAACAAGCAGGAAGAGGGAGATTTTGATCCCCTTATATAGAGCGCTGGTGAGACCACATTTGGAATACTGTGTTCAGTTCTGGAGACCTCACCTACAAAAAGATATTGACAAAATTGAACGGGTCCAAAGACGGGCTACAAGAATGGTGGAAGGTCTTAAGCATAAAACGTATCAGGAAAGACTTAATGAACTCAATCTGTATAGTCTGGAAGACAGAAGGAAAAGGGGGGACATGATCGAAACATTTAAATATGTTAAAGGGTTAAATAGGGTTCAGGAGGGAAGTGTTTTTAACAGGAAAGTGAACACAAGAACAAGGGGACACAATCTGAAGTTAGTTGGGGGAAAGATCAAAGGCAACATGAGAAAATATTATTTCACTGAAAGAGTAGTAGATCCTTGGAACAAACTTCCAGCAGACGTGGTTGGGAAATCCACAGTAACTGAATTTAAACATGCCTAGGATAAACATATATCCATTGTAAGATAAAATACAGGAAATAGTAAAAGGGCAGACTAGATGGACCATGAGGTCTTTTTCTGCCGTCAGTCTTCTATGTTTCTATAATAAGATGGCTATTCATTTTTTTTCTTTCCTTTTTCTTAGATTTAGTACTATGATATATAACATTCTCATAATTATAATTAATGATGAACAAGATTTAATTAAAAGATAAATGATTGGATTTAGGGGGCACAAGTTTGGATTAGATAAATAACATGATTATGGAATTTTTAAAAAAGGATTGCTTACTCAATCTCATACTTCATAGTAGATAGATGTATTACTATTACAGGAACTTATAATATAACTGTTGGAAGTAAGCATAAATTGTACAGTTCATGTGTTCACATATACAGTTTTCCTGATACAGGATGTGATTAATCTATAAATGTGAGTAAACCGCAAAGTAAGAGCTATGATGATTATTGATGTTACTGATACAAAATAAAATATAAGAGAATAGAATAGTATTGTTGTTAATATGAGATCCATAGGATAAGTTGAACATTACATTTTGATTTTTTACTGGACATTTATAAATGGTTGAAAAAGAAAACAAAAGATGAGTTAAAATGGATCTGGAAAAGGTGCAAAAAAGGGCCACTAGAATGAGCAAGGGAATGGAGCCCCCTCCCTCATGAAACCAGGTTGCAACCCCTCGGTCTCTTCATCCTTGAAAGACGGCGTCGAAGGGGGGGACTTGATCGAAGGGTATAAAATCGTGCAGGGGATAGAAAAGGTGGATAGAGAAAAATCCTTTTCTCTATCACACAATACTAGGACAAGGGGCCCCTCCCTAAACCTCACAGGTGAGAATGTGAGGACAAATAAAGGGAAATATTTCTTCAGCCAGAGGGTCCTTGGTTGATGGGATTCCCTTCCAGAAAAGGTCGTGACAGCTATCAGCCTGGAGAGCTTCAAGGCAGGATTAGACAGATTCAGGGATGCCAAGCGTATCATAGGTGGTGATTGACATGGATGTCCAAGTGCCGCCTCTATGTTGGTGGAGGCAGGCAGGGTTCCCTTGGGTCCCATTTGTTGGGGGTCCAGGGAAAGGGAAAATATTAAAGAAAGAGAGAAAGCAATAAGAGCTAAAACTAAGAAGCACAAGAAACAAAAATTAGCTTGTAAAACCTAGCAATAGCAGGTAATCTGGAATAAAAACTGAATTGGTTGATGATAGACCTAGGAGACAAAACTAGGTACAAAAGAAGTAGCACACGTTAAAATACATAAGATTTAAATATAATAGATAGGAGATTAAGAAATAACAGGGAGGATCATGAAGATTTAGAGACCTCGTCTGTCATGTGACTGTAATAGAATTGCCCACTTAGGGAAGGATTTTGAGGGTGGATGGAAAGTAGGAGAGAAGGAGAAAACAATAGAGGAAGAGGAGGAGAAAGAAGGAGGAAGGAGAAGGGAGTGGTAGTAGAAGGAGGGAGGCAGGAGAGGCGTAAGAGCCGCCTGAGATAAAAAGAGGGAAGTGGAGAGAAGAAAGCTGGATACAGACATAGAAACATAGAAGTCTGACGGCAGAAAGAGACCTCATGGTCCATCTAGTCTGCCCTTATACTATTTTTTGTATTTTATCTTAGGATGGATCTAGGTTTATCCCAGGCATGTTTAAATTCAGTTACTGTGGATTTATCTACCACGTCTGCTGGAAGTTTGTTCCAAGGATCTACTACTCTTTCAGTAAAATAATATTTTCTCATGTTGCTTTTGATCTTTCCCCCAACTAACTTCAGATTGTGTCCTCTTGTTCTTGTGTTCACTTTCCTATTAAAAACACTCCCCTCCTGGACCTTATTTAACCCTTTAACATAATATTTAAATGTTTCGATCATGACCCCCCTTTTCCTTCTGTCCTCCAGACTATATAAATTGAGTTCATTAAGTCTTTCCTGATACGTTTTATGCTTAAGACCTTCCACCATTCTTGCAGCCCGTCTTTGGACCCATTCAATTTTGTCAATATCTTTTTGTAGTGAGGTCTCCAGAACCCAGTATTATTCCAAATGTGGTCTCACCAGCGCTCTATATAGCGGGATCACAATCTCCCTCTTCCTCCTTGTTATACCTCTAGCTATGCAGCCAAGCATCCTACTTGCTTTTCCTACCGCCCGACGAAACAATAAAAAGCAAAATTGGAATGTGGTTCAGCTTATTGTACTTGAAAAGTGATATGTGCATATTAAGTTATTGAAGGTATATGAAGTTACGTGTTTAATGTGGAGAAGAAGAAAAAACACTAGAAAAATAATAACTAGTAGGCTAGTGGCAAAGTCCCTCAGCTGGTGGCATTCCCAGCCTGGCTTAGTGAGAGTAAACGTACCCAACCAGACCGGGACCCCCCTAAAAAGTTAAAGGGGAAAAGCAAACGGCCCCCTCGTGCCAATGAGGTTCCTCCCACTTCTCAGGCTAAGCCTACCTGGGCCTTGTCCAGAAGTCCATACACCGCCAGGGCATCGATGTCCGGGTGGACCATAACGGCACGAGGAGGCACCTGTCCCCAGTGACAACCGGCAAACTGGTCGACTTCAGCACGGGCACCGTTTGGGCACAAGAGCTGGAAATCGCCAGACCGAAGGCTTGAGGCCCAGGCATCGCTGTTGTGCCCTGGAAGAAGCGAAGAGAGCCTGAAGCCTTTCGGACGCGACAGCCAGCCCAGCCGTCGGACACAGGAGCTCACCTACCGTCCGTGTTTTCAAAGACTGAACTGTGCTTGACGAAAGCCACGTCCCCACCCCCTTCTGCCAAGCACCTGCAAAGAGACCGTTGGTGCCGTTAGGGCCACTCTGGCTGCAGGGGCTCAAGCGAGGCCTCCCCTCTCCCCCACAGGGGCAACTAGAGTGGCCCCCAGAGCAGCCCGCCCACCCCCGGCTTCTCCCATTTATTCCAAGGAGGAAGAGGATCAGCTGGAGGATCAGCTGGAGGATCCCCGTTGCCTGGGGATGGCTGTGAGGGAGGGTGGTGGCTGGGAGAGAAGGGGGCCAGAATACAGGAGGCATTGAAAACAGACAAGGCTGTTCTGTGTGTTGGACATGCAGGTAAGAGTCGGGGCTCCTCCGTCACCGCTCCCTCACCCAGACAGAGAGGAGAGGCCAAGTCCGGAGGGCAAGGAGTGGCGCTTGCCCCTTCCTGAGGTTGGAAGGGAGGCCGCCCGTCTCTCTCGTTACCTGAAGGCTCCTGTGTAGCCATAGTAGGTCTCCTGGCTGCTGGCACTGCACCTGGAATCCCCCCGGCTGTCCCCAGCGCAGAGCTCGCAGAGGTTGGCCGGGTAGCCCTCCTTTTCGGCCGTCGGGATGCAGCTGGCGGAGAAGAAGCCACTCACCGCTGGAACAAGAAGAGCAGAGCCAGGGAGCGTCCAGCGAGGGTGGCAGGAGGGAGAAACTCAGCTCGGTGACTGACGAACTGGCCCGCCAGGTGCACCGGACGTGGGTCGTCAAGCTGCCACTGCTCTTTTTCTGAGGTCAATCTTTCCAGGGTGCCTTTGGAACTCCCGCCAGTCTGAGGTTCGGCCACTCAGTACTGAAAATGCTGCCTTCTAGAACCTTATTCACAATGTATTTAAGTATTTTGATTGTGCCCTCCCTCTTTCCTTTCTGTTCCTGTTCAGTTCCCCCCCGTCTCTCCCGACGCATTTCGTTCCTCAGGCTTTGCACCCCTTTCGTTGCCCCGTCTCTGCCTTATCGGTATCTTCCTTCAAGTGGCACCTCCAGGACTGGGCCGGTCTGTCTGAAGCCCCCTGTGGCGGGATTGGGGCCTTCCTGCTGGGAAACCCCTGTCTTGACACGGGCCAGAATTTTGTTGGCCTCCATCATGGCTGCCTGGCCGCAGGGTATCTGGGGAGTGGTCTCATCCCCATGGGACGGGGTCCCCCCACTTGGGATGGATCCCAGCTGCCAAAGTGTTATGCCGGGCTCTTCACTAATGGCTCCCAGTGAGTTAGGAATGCAAATTCAAACACACAAGCTCAGAAGAACGGAAAATAGTTGATCCAAAACAGTTTTGAAAGCACGCACTTTTAAAAAGAGCCCTGACAGCCCTGGAATGCGACAAAATACAAAACAAATGAGCAATTAAGTCAGCTGTGAATCCTTAGCCACCCCCCTCAATGAGTCCACAAGAGTTATTTAACTGTGAAGGTCCAAAAAGTCAGTAGAAGTCCTGTAATAATCCAAACCTTAGCAATGATCTTTCTCCAAACAGATAAACGCCCACATGCGCACTCCCCAACGCCCGTCATTTATCACCAAACCCATTGACCTAATTGCCTCTGCAATAGGTGTTCTCCCTTATCTCTGAAGAAACCTGCGCAGTTGGTCCCTTCTAGCCATGAGCCTGCGCATACGGGGATCTACCAGCAGATCCTCCTCCGAGTCATTAACTAATGGGCTGGCTGCACCCATCTCTCTGTCTGATTCCCCTCCCCCACCGTCTGACCATGGCAATGAATCTTCACTATCAGAATCTGCTGGCAATAATACAAGTCTCTGTGACCTTGAGGATTCCCCTGAAGCAACGTCCAAATTCCCTGTTGCAGGAGCTGGCCCCGAGCCGTCCACAACACAAGGTGTGCCGGCAGAGGCAGGGTCAAGGAGACCCATCTCTCCTGCTGCGACCCGAATCCCCACGGGATGCTCTGCCATGGAGGGCTTCACCCACCACTTTGGTCTGGAATCAACCTGGCAGCCAATGCAGCTCACACACCATATATCGCACTGTTACACATGTGCAGCCCTGGGAGCTCCCAAGACTGTGCACGCCACACTGCATCTGCATCAGCTGCAGCTTTCGAATTCTCATCAAGAGGAGCCCCACAAAGAGCCCGTTGCAGTAATCCGGCCGAGAGATGACCAGGGAAATGAATGACCCTGCACAGGGCCTCAGGATCCGGGTAAGGCTGCAATGGGTGGATCATGCCAAGTTGTGCAAAGCCCCCTCCCACCCCGCCACAACTACCACCTACTCTTCCAGTGGGTGTTGAGAATCCAGTGTCTGGGATGGTGCAACCCCATGACGATAAACCACAAGAGCCAAAGGCCCCTCGCACCCACAACCGCTCCATCTGGCCTGGGTTCAAGTGAAGTCAGTCCCCCATCCAGACCCTGGCAGCCTCCAGGAACTGAGAAAGGGCGGTGACAGCATCACTTGTGTCACTGGGGATGGAGCACCTACTGATTATACCTCATCCCTTATACGGCCTCATGTCACACCTACAACTGATGGAGCATCCCCAGAGTCAAGTCTTTAAAATCTGCACGCTTGGCAACCCTGACCCTAACCCTCGCCCCCTTTTCTACTCTGCCTCTTCTGTAGAGTATGTAACCTGGTATACATGGTGTTGTGGTTGGCTCTGGGCCAGGACTGTGGGTGTTGGTTTGGGAGAATCCTCACATTATCAGAGACCGGTTTTGCAGCTTCGGACAGTGAGGATTCTGTGTCAAGGGCAGATTCTGGGAGTGAAGCAGGATCGGATGATGAGGTAGTTAAGGCAGCCCATTAGCTAATGCCCCCATTAGTGAATCATCATTAGATTCAGAGGAAGAGGGGTTCATAGATGCTCGCAGGCGCAGGTTTATGATGAGAAGGGAACAACTGCGCAAGTATTATAGAAGATAAGGGAGAACATCTGTGGCTGGGGCAATTAGGCTAATGGGGCTGCTGATAAATTGCCAGCGTCGCTGAGAGCGTCCATGGGAGATTATCCGTTTGGTGAGAGACGAGTGCTGTTTGATTTTGGACTGCTTCAAGATTTACCAGGACTTTTTGAATATATTTCAGAGGTAAGTACAGTGTGAAGACTCTTGAAGGGGGGCGGCTGTGACGCCTTCACAGCTACCTTTATCTGCTCTGCTTTTGTTTTTGCTTTTCTCAGCATTCCAGGCTTGTGGCTTGTGGGAGAGCACTTTGGCTGTTTAAAGTTCGTGCACACAATATTTTTCTTTTGATAAACTGACTCTTTGTTTACTTTAACAGTGTGTGTGCTTAAATTTACACTTCGGACTTAATTGGGGCTCGTAACGGGAAGCCCGGCATAACACATACTATATTATATTATTTTATATTCCTACTGTTGGAATCCCCAAACCGTCTCTCTGTAATTGCAACCAGACCTAAAGGATCCCTGGATGTCACAGGTGTGAGTTCACAAAGTTTGTTGCCTAGGTTTGGATTGGACCTTAGTCGGTTGTCTCCGATCTTAAAGACATTACATAAAAACCTCAGAAGAGCCCTGCTGAATGGGGCCAAAGCCCATCGAGTCCAGCATTCTGTGTGCCATAGGGGCCCACCAATTGTCCATGGGGATCTTGGGCAGAAAGAGAAGGCAAGACCCTCGCTTTCCCTGGACCCCCAACAAATGGTACTTAAGGGAAGGGAATCCTGCCTGCCTCAACCCACATGGAGGCGGCACTTGGACATGCGTTTCAATCACCACCTATGATACACTTGGCATCCATGAATCTGTCTAATCCTGCCTTGAAGCTCTCCAGGCTGACAGCTGTCATGACCTCTTCTGGGAGGGAATTCCATCAACCAAGGACCCTCTGGGTGAAAAAATATTTCCCTTGATTTGTCCTCGCTTTCTCACCTGTGAGCTTTAGGGAGGGGCCCCTCATCCTGGAATTGTGTGACAGAGAAAAGGATTTTTCTCCATCCACCTTTTCTATCCAATCCACGATTTTATTCCCTTCGATCAAGTCCCCCCTTCTACGCCGTCTTTCAAGGCTGAAGAGACAGAGGGGTTGCAACCTGGTTTCATGAGGGAGGGGCTCTGTTTCCTGGATCATTATTTCTCCAGGTTTGTCTCAGTACTTGGGAGCCTTTGCTTGAGATCTGTCACACACACTCACACTCACACACACACACACACTTTACCTTTGAGCAGGTTGCATTCCTGGAGCTGAATGAACCCCTTTCGCAACAGCAGGCCGATGGGTATGTTCCAGCCCGCCATCCTCCCGTAGCCGGTGTGGCAAGACCTTTTCTGCTGTAGATCGTGGATGGTAAATGCATCAGACGTGGCTCGTTTCACCACTGCCACCGCGTAGTAGGTGCTCACAGTATCTCCATCTGCACGAAGGGAGGAGAAGGGGAGAGTAAGCAAGCCCCGGGGTGTCCCGTCCTACACTGCTGCCTCCAAGGTGCCCTCGGGCCACTCATTGGGCACGCTGTTTGCAACTGGACATGCCACCACCACCACTGTGCATGATGAAAATGTGGCGAGGGATTAACTGTACCACTCCTTGTCCTCTTGGCCAAAAGTGGTGGCGGCTGGGAGGTTCAGTAAACCAGGCTGTGTTCAGCCCCAGACGCAACAATTCGAAGGGCTCCCACAGGGGAAAGAGGGAGGATTTATCCCAGCAGGAGCCTTCGGAGGGAGATGGAAACACAAGCAGAGAAGGTGACACTGGGCAGTAGGAAGTGCCTGTCTCCTGACGCTGGGCCACTTTTCAAGCCAAAGTTGAATTTGTCTGGGATGTTCTGAGGAGGATTTCTGCCCTGGGCACTAGATCCCTTCCAACTCGGTCGTTCTGTGATTCCAGCTGAAGACTGTTAAGGTAAGCTGACCCCCCCCCCCCAAGACAAGGGTTTTACTGCCCTGATGGAACCGGGTTCAGTTTTTGTTCTGTCTGGTTCCCCCTGGATCAGCAGACACATCACTTTCACGTTTTCCAAGTTCATCTTGCCTACGTAGCTGCAGTGAACCGACATGTTTTGGGCCAATGAGCTGGGACATCCCATAAGTTGTTCAAAACAGAACAACGCATACACACCGAACAATGCGCTGGTATTTCTCTAGTTCAGGACTAACTTCAAAGATGTAGCAAGTAACAGCTGCTTTGGGGGAAGCGTTTTATGGGTTTTAACCAACAGTATAGAAGCTATTGGTGCCCCTGAAAATGAAATACCTGGAACTTGGGTCCTTCTTTGTGAAGTTGTGGGCTACAGTCCCCTAAACCAGCCTCATCTACTCAGGTAACATGAGTATGTCACTATCCATAGCCCTCAAACCTTCAAATGCCAATCAAATGAAAGGGGGGAGTTAAGTCGTCTGTAAGATCTCTGGTGCCTATTCGTAGAACTAATGTACTGCAACCTCTGACTGGCTCAGAATGTCCATGCTGGAGGCCGCGGGCTCTATGCGCCTCTCCTCTCGCAGCAACGGACAGCCAGTGGCGGGTGGCTTTTCTCTTTGGATACCCAGTGAAAATCAGACTGCTTACATCTACTGGAAAGGAAAATTGCCCTCGCTTCAAAATGATTCTTCAATGCTAAACCTAAATTATTTGCTTTGTTCCCATAATTTTTGTTTGCCACCCTCCCTGAGATCTGTTAGTGCAGGAAAAAGAGAGAGAGGAGGAGGAGGAGCATGGAAGAGATAGCGTGCGCGTGAGCCTTATTTCCTTGGTGAGACCGAAGGGGCAGCAAAGGCTGAAGCCCGAAGGGGGGAGGGTGAGTGACGTGGGGACACAGAACTGCCAGAGCTGAACTCTCTAGGGCGGTGATGGCAAACCCATGGTGGGAGGTCTCAAGCACACAACTGCTCAGGAAAGCATGAACTCAACCCGTATAGTCTGGAGGACAGAAGGGAAAGGGGGGGACACGATCGAAACATTTAAATGCGTGAAAGGCTTAAATAAGGTTCAGGGGGGGAAGTGTTTTCAATAGGGAAGTGAACACAAGAACAAGGGGGCACAATCTGAGGTTAGCTGGGGGAGAAGATCAGAAGCAACGTGAGAAAATATTATTTTACTGAAAGAGTAGTAGATGCTTGGAACAAACTTCCAGCAGACATAGTTGGTCAATCCAGAGGAACTGAATGTAAACATGCCTGGGATAAACATAGACCCATCCTGAGATAAAATACAGGAAATAGTAGAAGGGCAGACGAGATGGACCAGGAGGTCTTTGGCTGCTGTCAATCTTCTATGTTTCTATGTAACTCTTTTTTTGCTCAGGTGCCAAAAGGTCGCATGTGCCTACAATATCACACATACACAATGCAATGCCCTCCTCCTCCCACACACACATGCACAACGCCCCCCCCCACCCCCGCTGCGCTCCCTCACCGCAGACCTCACTGAAGCCCCCAGAGTCTATGGGGGGCCTACCGGAACCCCGTTTCTGGACTTTCAATAGCCCCTTTGTGCCATTTTCCCCCTTCCCCAGGTTTCTCCAGGCTTTCCTGGAGCCTGAAAAAGGTGAAAATGACTCAACCCCCCCTGCCCTCCAGAAGGCCGAAATCAGCTGGCTGTCACGGGCATATGTGCTGGATCTGACCTAGGCGAAACCTGGCGTGGCCTCAGATTTGAGAATCGCAAAATCTTGGGGTTTTGGTGGACAGCTCAAGGAAGATGTCAACCCAGTGTGGAGCAGCAGTAAAAAAAGCAAATTCCATGCTTGGCATGATTAGGAAGGGAATTGAAAATAGGTCAGTAAGTGTTGTTTTGCCTCTGTACAAATCGATGGTGAGACCCCACTTGGAGTCCTGTGTACAGTTCTGGTCACCTCACACTCAAGAAGGATAGAATGGAACTGGAAAAGGTGCCAAAAAGGGCAACAAGAACGATCAAGGCAACGGAGCCCCTCCCTTGTGAAACCAGGTTGCAATGCCTTGGTCTCTTCAGCCTTGAGAGACGGCGTTGAAGGGGGGACTTGATCGAAGGGAATAAAATCCTGCAGGGGATAGAAAAGGTGGATGGAGAAAAACTCTTTTCTCTATCACACAATACTAGGACCAGGGGGCCCTCCCTAAAGCTCACAGGTGAGAAAGTGAGTATGGTATGCTTGTGTGTGTGTCTGTTAGCATATGGGTTTTTTTAAATCTTTAAATATTTTAAATTTGTCAGATTATTTATGATTTGTTCCACGTGTTGTGAGCCGCCCCGAGTCTTCGGAGAGGGGCGGCATACAAATCCAAGTAATAAAAATAAATAAATAAATAAATAAATAAATAGCACCCAGAGGGTTGATGGAATTCCCTTCCAGAAGAGGTCGTGACAGCTGTCAGCCTGGAGAGGATTAGACAGATTCATGGCAGGATTAGACAGATTCATGGATGCCAAGTGTATCATAGGTGGTGATTGGAACGGATGTCCATGTGCTGCCTCTATGTTGGGGGAGGCAGGCAGGATTCCCTTGAGTACCCTTTGTTGGGGGTCAAGATCCCCATGGACAATGGGTGGGCCACTGTGGGACATAGAATGCTGGACTCGATGGGCTTTGGCCCGATTCACCAGGGCTCTTCTTAGGTTCTTAGGTTCCTATGTTCTTATGTTCTTCTATGGCTCCGCGTGCCATCACAGCTGCGGGGTCTCTGAGAATGTCGGTGGGAGCAAAGCAAGAGGAAGGCTGCCATCCCTGTGGGGCGCCTGAAAGTTCCCCAGAGAATCGCTCCCGTCCGAGGCTTCCTGCAACATTCCCACTTCCTGGCAGCTGCACAAACACCCCCTCCTCCCTGTGTGTGTGTGTTCCTACCTGCGTAGTGTTCTGCGGCAGCAGGCACCAGGCCATACGCCTTCCCGGCTAGGTAAACATCCTTCCCGGCCAGAACCACAGCGTCAATGCTTCTTTTCTGAAAGGGAGTAAAAGGGGGTCAGGATGTTCCCCTCCTTCCCTCCCCAGGCGGCCCCTTCAATCCAGCCCCTGTGGCCGACCGGCCAGGGAGGGCCAGAGAAGAAGTGGCTGTCTGTTAGCCCCGCCAGGCCGTCTAGACGAGAGTCCGGGGGGAGGGGCTCTGAGTGGTCCGACTGTGGGGCTTTCTCCCGGGGTCACTCCCGCCTGCCACTGCAGCCCCACCGAGGGCCTCCCGGTGGGGCTGGCAGCGTCTCTGGCCCCGAGGACGAGGAGCCCCCAGGAAAAGCCTGAAGGGCCCACCCAGCCGAGCGCCTCCAACTCTCCAGCCGGCCTCACCCTCCCAAGGACGGACGGAAGGCACCCTTGAGCTTCCTCAGGAGTGGGGAAGGGCAGGGACCCCTCCCAGCAGCGAGCCTGGAGAGGGCGTGGGTCCTTTCATGGCCACGTTACTCCCCACAGCCGTCCTTCTTTGGGGGGAGCTCAGGTCAAGGTGCAGGCGGGGCAGGGTCATCCTATTTTCAGCCAGGCCGCTCCCCGATGTAGAACAACCCTCTTGACCTTCTGCCAGACTTCCCTGCTTATCCATTTGCAACCCCCCCCACCCCATCCCCCAGCCACACCACGATGGGGTTGACTTGAGTTTCTTTCTCATGCCTTTCCCTCCTTCTCAGGACAACGGGATTTTTTTCCAGAAAGTCCTCCCACTAAAAACTCATTTATTTGGGGCCCTTCTCAAGGGGCTCACATTTCTTTCTGGGTAGCGGAGTGCCCCACCCCTGCACTGAGAAGGCGTATGCCCAAGGCTTACACACGCCCTGCCTGCCCTCAAGCACACACACACACACGGGGGGGGCAGGTGTCCTTGCACCACTGTCCAGTGAGTATCCGTTGTGCCTGCCCTCTGGAACCTCTTGCTCCACCCCCCACCCCTGGAGAGGGTGTGGGTCCTTTCAGGGCCACGTTACTCCCCACGGCCATCCTTCTTTGGGGGGAGCTCAGGTCATGGCGCAGGCGGGGCAGGGTCATCCTATTTTCAGCCAGGCCGCTCCCCAATGTAGAGGCTGGTTCCAACTCCCCCCCCCCCATTTCTGCAAGAGCCTAAAGACCTTCTGCTCTGCCAGTTGGCTTGAGGCTGCCGTGGGGACAGGGGCTTCACGTTGGAGGTGCCTTATAGAATATCAGATCCCACTCCCTCCCACCCACCCATTTATCCCACTCGCTCCCACCCACCTCATCTGTTTCCTGCCGTAGTTTGGGTTCCTGCAGTTTTGCAGCGTTCTGTTTACACCCTTTTATTTTGAATGTGGTAACACCCACACACCCACACCCGCAATTGCCCTGTGGCGAGATGGGTGGGCAATACATTTGGTGAATGGACGGAATGCACAACTCTCACCTGGATGTGCTCCATGCATCGCTCTGGACTCTGGGCTGAAACACACTGGATTTCCGGCTTCAGGTTCCGGCTCTTGAAGGCGGTGGCCATCCTGCTGCACTTCCAGATTTCCTCGGTGGACAAGACGCACCAGCGGAGGGATTCCGGCAGCCCTGCGTCGCAAGAGGAAGAGCCCCGCGAGGGCGGCTTCAGTTTCCGAAGCCAACAGAGAGAAACCTGGGTTCGATCTCTGGACAAGCCTGGCCTAACGTTTTACTTATTTATTTAGCTACTTGATTTTGTGGCTCAGGGCACCTTCCAATTCATCCATCAGCTGCACAAACAATACAAATGTTGAAAACAAGGAAGCAGTTTAAAGCCCTCGAGGGCAGTCGCCAGGACCCAATAGTAACCAAGGAAGCCCATCGTGGCATGCAGGGAGATACAGTGGTGCCTCTACTTACGGACTTAATTCGTTCTTAAGTAGAAACGTTCTTAAGTAGAAGCAATTTTCCCCATAAGAATCAATGTAAAAGCAAATAATGCCTGCAAACCCCTTAGGAAAGAAATAAAAGCTCGGAATTTGGGTGGGAGGAGGAGGAGGAAGAGGAGGAGGAGGACAGTCACTGCCAAAGGAAGAAGGTGAGGTGAGGGCAATCAAAAAAATCCTGAGGGTCTTGCCTTCTCTTTCTGCCAAGATCCCCCAGGGGGGCAATTGGGGTGGCCCTGTAGGACACAGAATGCTGGACTCGATGGGCTTTGGCCTGATTCAGCATTTGTTTTTTTTAAAGAGGGACTGCCCAGAGGGAAGGGAGCGTTTCTTTTCTCTGGGCGGTGGCAGAGGTTTATTCCCTCTCCAAGAGCCCAGTGAAAGGAAAACGCTCCGTTCGCTCTGGGCTGCCAAAGCCTCCTTAAGCGCCACCGAAAGGCTCCTCTGGCAGCCCAGATGGCTGGGATTAAAGGAAGAATGGCAGGAAACTGGCTGGGCCTTCGTGCCGCTCTCAAAATTCCTGGGAAATTTTTCCGGACTTGGGTTCTTAAGTAGAAAATGGTTCTTAAGTAGAGACAAAAAAACCTTGAACAACTGGTTCTTATCTAGGAAAGTTCTTCAGTAGAGGCACCATTGTGCTTTGTAAGATCTGAAGTCTCCAAGAATGCTGATCAGGTGGAAACAGACTCAGCGCAGCCAGAAAAGAGGACCTGGAGACCCTAGAAAAGACCTCAGAAGACCCTCTTAGCGAATCAGAGACAAACCTCCCTTTCAGCACCTTCGTGGGTTCCCCTCCCGAAGCGGTGGGGGGCTCCACCACTGGAGGGTTTCAGGAAGGGGCTGCTGGAGGGCCCTCTGTCTGAAATGGGATACAGGGGCCTCCTGTTGGAGCAAAGAGGTTGAACTAGAAGACCCCCAGCTTCTTATTCTGAATTGTCACATTTTCTGCTGTCCCACATTGCCCATCCCTCATTGCCCCTTCCACCCTCAGCCCCCTCCCCTCAGGGCGGCAGAGCCGAGACGACGGTTCCAGTTTTGAAGGCAACACGCAAGACGTACTTTCAGGGTCGCAATCCAGCCCTCGCATGGCATGCAGGTACTCGTCTCCCAGCCAAGCCTGGTAGGTCTGCTGTGTGATGGGAACCAGCTTTGCGGTGGAGTCTTTGAAGAGGAGGTTCTTCCCTCCGTAGGCAGTGGAGTCAAACATCTGGAAGCTGGAGTTCCCACCATTGAACCTTTGCTGTAAGACGGAGAGAAGAGCCCGTCGGCCTTGGGAAAACCTCTCAGCCCCCAAAGACGAAGCCGCAATGGTGGTTCAGCTCTGCCACTCACAGGTGTTAGGCTTGCTTGCTTGTTTGTTTGTTTACTTATTTATTTATTTATTTATTTATTTGACTTATATGTGGCTCTTCTCCGTGGACTCGGAGTGGCTTACAACATTTTGATAGAAAAGATAATAATAATAATAATAATAATAATAATAATAATAATAATAATTTATTAGACTTGTATGCCGCCCCTCTCCAAAGACTCGTGGCGGCTCACAACAGCAATAAAACAGTACAATACAAATCTAATAGTTAAAACTATGACTAAAAACCCGCTATCTTAAAAAACAATCAATACTATACGGTCACAACCACACATAACTCTTAATGGTCAGAGAGGGGGATATATTAATCTCCCCATGCCTGGCAACATAGATAGGTCTTCAGGGTCTTGTGGAAGGCAAGGAGGGTGGGGGCAGTTCGAATCTCCGGGGGGAGTTGATTCCAGAGGGTCGGGGCCGCCACAGAGAAGGCTCTTCCCCCAGGGCCCGCCAGACGACATTGTTTGGTCGACGGGACTCGGAGAAGGCCGACTCTGTGGGACCTAAGATACAGTATATAAAACATTTCTAAGCCAATTAATAGAATTGTTAATTTAAAAATTATCTTAAAACTAATCATTTAAAATCAAACAATCACATGCATACAATCACATGCAAGTTGAAAAGGGCCTGGCCGGACGTCGGCCAAATTGCAAAGGCTTTACCTGCAGCCCTATCAGCTTCCCCGGGTGGCTCCCCTGAGAGCGGAGGGGCAGCACGGCTGGAGACCCAAAGCAGAGGCCACGCGGCAATGTTCCCTCGGGGCCAAAGAATGGGACCCGGAAAAGCCAGGGGGCCCCAAAGTGCCACAGCTGCTGGACTGGGTCCAAGCCACACTCGGTCTGAATCCCCCTGGGTAACTTTGGACCAGACCCACTGGCCTGTGTGGGGAGATATTGGGGGGAAATCCCCACGGAAGCCCCCTTGAGCTCTTGGATAAGAATCCATCACAGAAATGGGTGAGTGGAAGATCCTTTTTTAAAATAATTGTTTATCACATTTAGAAATTGCCCATTTCCCTCACAAAGGGACCTACGCAACATTAAAAGGATGGGCAACCTAGAGCCCCCAACCTGAAAGAGGAGTAGATGCTTGGAACAAACTCCCAGCAGACGTGGTTGGTCAATCCACAAGAACTGAATTGAAACCTGCCTGGGATAAACATAGACCCATCCTAAAATGAAATGCAGGAAATAGTAGAAGGGCAGACGAGACGGACCAGGAGGTCTTTTCCTGCCGCCAATCTTCTAGGTTTCCAACCTCCCACCCAACCACATTGCTGAATCTCTAGCAGCAGCACAAGGTTTCACCACCTATTAGGGTTATTATTTATTTCCAAGCATCTGGCTTAACACCATACATAAGAACAACAGCAGCCCAGGACACCTATCTCCCTGAACACCAATGTTCACCCCCCCGTCTCAACCCTCGCAGCAGGTGGGGAGACGGCCAAGCACTGCTCTCCCCGGGAGGGAACCCTCCACTCCGGGCTGGCAGACCAAAAGGCAACCCGAGCCGAGCGGCAGAGGGCTTTACGGTCACCACCAGGACCCTCAGCTGGCAGCCAGGGCCGGCCGAGCTCTGCTCCAGAGGCTCCCACCCAGGAGCAGCTAGACTGGGGCCTTCTCTGCCGCGGCCAGCAGGATCTCCGGAGGTCACCTCCAGGGACAGTCCACCTGCAGCAGCAGGCAGAGGCCCTAGCCACAGGACGGCCAGGGCAGGAGTGAGGGCACGGCCGGCCCAAAGCGCTGGTGGCCATGGCCTCCCTCTGGCAGGAACCCCAAGTCCAAGGGGCCACCACACGGGAGCTCTTGCAAGGAGAGGGCACGGTTAGTCCTCCAAAAGGCCCCGGGAGTTTTCCATTCAGGGCACAACGGCTTTCCAGTGTGATCTGGCTGGACCGAGAGAGGCAAAGGAGGCCTCCCCCCGTTAAAAGCCCACCTGGGAGCCTCCTTAGCCATGGCCCTTGGGTGGTGCCACGAATAGGTCGTGCCCACTTGGCAGACTCTCCACCCTGCCAGCCCTGGACTGCAGCTTCCCTGACAGCCGCCCCCCCCCCCCGGCTCAGCCTCTGCAGGGGGACCCCTCCAGTACTGGGACCGCCACCTGCTGAATCAGCCGGGAGGAGACGGGGGCCGAGGGAAGAGGCGGTCGCTTCCGCCCCTGGCCAGCATGCGGAACAGAAGGCAAGAGAGCCTCACCTGCGGAGCCTGGGAAGACTCACCTGCCCTTGGTCCAGCACTTCGGAGATGAGGCTGCCTTCCACATCCTGCCTGGTGATCACAGCATGCGCAGGGACCCGGGAGAGGTGGCAGGTCGGCCATTCGCTGACCGCTGACCGGCTCCCATCCCGGCAGAGCAGCTGGAGGTCTTCCAAGGTCCAGGAAGGCTGTGCTTGGTCTGGGAGGAGAGGAGTCCCCCCAGGACCCAAAGCTTGAAGGGCTGGCCTTGAATCCGCCCTCCCTCTCCCACCCCCCACCCCGTCATGGAGCCCAGAGTGGAGCTTCAGGCTGGGCATTCTGGGGGGTGAGGGCTGCTGAAGCCGCGGAGCATCCAGGCAGACGGGGTGGGGGGTCACCCCCAAGCAGGCCAAGAACATAAATGAGGGTGAAACAGTAAGAAAAGTGAATATATACCATTTAAAAATGGCTGCTCCTTTTTAAATTTATAGTCCCAGGAAGCTGAGAAAATAGCAGAAGCGCTACATTCAATCCAGATGGCTAAGCCCAGGTTTACAAGCCCTAATTCTTGTGTTCACATCCTGTCACATGTCATACTACCTTCGCGGAATTATCCAGGGGACAGTCTACCTGTTCTGATGATGATTGATGTTCAACCATGCAACCTGCCCTCAGGGAAAGGTCTTTGGAGCTTCTCAGGCCCCACAGCCATAGTTCCCTCTAAGCTGAGCAGTGAGCAATCGCTTACTTAAAAATCATCATCAACTCAGAGTTTTCCAAACCTGCCCAGAAGCCGAGAGGGAAAGAGTGAGAGGGAAGGAGAGAGAGAGGAAGAGAGGAAGAGAGAGAAAGAGATAGAAAAAAGAGAGGAAGGAAAAGAGGGAAAAAAAGAATGGGAGTAAGGAAGAGAGAAAGAAAATCAAAATCTAATTTGAAACTAGCTCAACTATTTAAGTGGCATTTTGATATTGATAGAGTTGCCCTATTATAGACACACAGTACAGTTTTTTATTTGTTTGTTTGTTTGTTTGTTTATTTATTATTTCTGTGCCGCCCAGTCCCAAAGGGACTGCCGCTCAGACACTATACTTTTCCGCCCACCCCCCCCAAAAAATTAGAGGGAACACTGCCCACGGCTGTCCCGAAAGGGGCTTTTTCAGGAGGCGGCTGGACTTTCTTGGTTCTTTTTCTTTTGAAGAAGTTCTGCTTTTCATCCCAGGATCTTCTTCAGCTCTGACTGGACGGCCGGGAGTGGAAAGATCTTGCAGACAGAGCTGAAGAAGATTCTTGGGTGAGAAGTAAAACGTCGTCCAAGAAAAGGACAGAAGTCCAGCTGCGTATTGAAAAAAAGCTAAGAAGAACAAATGGAAGAAAACATGGATTGGCTGTAAATAACAAGGTCCAGCAAAACAACTGGCATTTATGTTATTCTGATTAAGTTCTGATACCAATGTAAATTATATTATAAAGCAGTAGGCTTTATTGTTTGTTTGTATATCTTCAGCTTTTTTTCCTTCTCTCTGTGTGTTTGTGTTTTCTTTTTTGGTTTTAAATGTAAATAACTAATAAAGATATTTTTAAAACAAATTGAAAAAAACCTAATTTGGGACTTTGGGTTAAGGATAAATTTCTGGGAGAGCAGACTACCCCCCCCCCCCAACTCCACCAATTGGGAGAATAAGGGTGCGGCCCGGGCCTGGCCTGGCTGGACGCCTCCCCCTTCCCACCCGCCTGCCGCCCGCACGCTTTGGACCTTCGGAACCGAGGGTGGTGATGGGAGGCCTGCTCGTTCCTCTCGCCTCCCGCAAGCTCCTGACCGCCTTCTCCTCTGGAGGAGACTTTGGCCAGGCTTTTCTGGGCGGGAGGGAAGACTTGACCGAGGACAGGGCGGGGGAGCGCTGGAGTTTTCATTCAGGGCAACCTAAAAAGAAAACTGGACCAAAAGCAAACCTTGGACGTTTAATAATTTATAATAGGGTTTTATAAAGCTGGGGTGCGGATGCATAAAATTCTACAGGAAGAGAAGCAGAATGGCTGGGCCTTGCTGGAGAAGGAGATATATAATAAGAGCACAATTGGGACAAAATTTGAGTAACGGAAAGTGAAATGTAGAAGATGGAGAAGGAGAAGGAGAAGAAGAAGAAGCTGGTCAAGGAGACGGACATGGGGAGAGGGAAGCGGCCAAGGGACAGCCCAGCCGTACTGGGCTGGTGATGTCAGGAACGGTGGACACTCGGACTGAGTGCAAGAGGTGAGAGACCCTTAAAACCACAACGGACGGAACGGGTGCCATAGAAATATGCTCAAAGGAAAAAGCACCCGCACACCAGGAGCTCAGTGGAGAAGCCGAGGTGCCGGCAGCCGCTCTGCTGGGTCTTTCCTGGGCCAAATGCGAGGGGGGAAGAAGGGCAGCCCGGCTCAGACCAGGGAATTTCCGCCCATGTGGAAGCGCTCACCATACGTAGCTTCGGTCACTGTGGTGTGCTTGACAAAGGCAACCTCTCCTGCCCCGTCCACCAGGCACCTGTGGGGAGCACCAGCCGGTGTTGGCCACAGCCCCATCTCGGCCCACAGCAGGACTCTGCAGCACTATGACCCCCCCTCCCCCAAAGGCTACGGATCTCACTGTGGCTCCCCACCCCCACTCCCTTACCTGAAGGCCCCCAGGTAGTCATAATATCTCTCCCTGGGGCTCAGCTCGCACTTGCTCTGTCCAGCAGGGTCTCCTATGCAGAGTTCACAGAGGGAGGGGGGATCCCCCACGGCCGTGGCTCCAGGGACACAGCTGGCCTTGAAATAGTCACTGACGGCTGAAAAGGGAGGAGGAGGAGGGGTCTGCCCCTGCAGCTGCAACATCCTTCTCCACCCTGCCCCCCTGCCGGCCCCAGGGAAAATAACCAGGAGGCATAAGGCCATTTTTGGAGACCCAGCAGGCCTTACCTTTGGTGATGCTGCAACCCACCCTGGACATTCGGCCACTATCAAGGAGGAGGCCGACGGGGATGTTCCAGCCAGCTGTTCTGTGGATCCCTGTGTGACAGGTCTTGGCCCCTCTCAGCCGGTTGATGGTCAGGTTGGAGTTGGCTTTCACCACAGCCACCGCGTAGTAGGAAGTACCAACATCTGGAGAGGCAAAGGGTGGCCCACTCAGTGGGGCCTCTCTTTGCTGCATTCACGGGAGGGGGGAGAGTCCCAGGTGAAGGCAAACCCCCAAAGGCCAGGACAGCATTCTGCTAATAGCCGGAAGGCAAACCACTTGGTCCTCCTTGTCCTGGGAAACAATGAACTTCTATTGGATACAGTGGAATGTAGTGTCTTTTTTGGAAGAGGAGCAGGAGGAACAGGAGGAGGGGAAGGAGGGGGGGGGGGGAGGGAAGAAGGAAAAAAGGAAAGAAAGAGAGAGAGAGAGAAAGAGAGAGAGAGAAAAGAAAGTAGAAAAGAAAGAAAGTAGGAAAGAAAGAGAGAGAAAGAAAGTCAGAAAGAAAGAAAAAGAAAAAGAAAGTAGGAAAGAAAGAAAGAGAGAGAGAGAAAGTAGGAAAGAGGAAAAAAAGAGAGAAAGTAGGAAAGAGAGAGAGAGAAAGAAGGTAGGAAAGAGAGAGAGAAGGAAAGAAAGAGAGAGAGAGAAAGAAGGTAGGAAAGAGAGAGAGAAAGAAGGAAAGAAAGAGAGAAAGAAAGAAAGTAAGAAAGAAAGAAAGAAAGAAAGAGAGAGAGAGAAAGTAGGAAAGAGAGAGAGAGAGAAAGAAGGTAGGAAAGAGAGAGAGAAGGAGAGAGAGAGAGAGAAAAGAAAGTAGAAAAGAAAGAAAGTAGGAAAGAAAGAGAGAGAAAGAAAGTCAGAAAGAAAGAAAAAGAAAAAGAAAGTAGGAAAGAAAGAAAGAGAGAGAGAGAAAGTAGGAAAGAGGAAAAAAAGAGAGAAAGTAGGAAAGAGAGAGAGAGAAAGAAGGTAGGAAAGAGAGAGAGAAGGAAAGAAAGAGAGAGAAAGAAGGTAGGAAAGAGAGAGAGAAAGAAGGAAAGAAAGAGAGAAAGAAAGAAAGAAAGAAAGAAAGAAAGAGAGAGAGAGAAAGTAGGAAAGAGAGAGAGAGAGAGAAAGAAGGTAGGAAAGAGAGAGAGAAGGAGAGAGAGAGAGAGAAAAGAAAGTAGAAAAGAAAGAAAGTAGGAAAGAAAGAGAGAGAGAGAGAAAGAAAGTAGGAAAGAAAGAAGGAAAGAAAGAAAGAGAGAAAGTCAGAAAGAAAGAAAGAAAGAGAGAGAGAGAGAAAGTAGGAAAGAGAAAAAAAAAGAGAGAGAAAGTGTTGTGGTTCCGTCTGAGGCCCCTCAGGGAACGGCTGATCTTCTGTCGGTTTCCAGCTCAGAGGGAGAGGCTGAGGAACAGGAGGTGCAGGCAGACGAGGAGGAGGAATCCCAGGCTGAAGAAGAGGGAGGACAGCCAGAGTCCCACCAGGGGGAGCTCTCCCCAGCAAGCAGCCTGGATTCCTTAGAGGAAAATGCACAAGCCATAATTGATCTGCGACAGAGAAGAGCTACTCAGAGAAGGGATCAATTGGCTAAGTACTTTCAGCATTAAAGAGGCAACAGCTGGGTTTGGGTGTGGTGCTCTTTGGAAAGGCTAAAAGGCAGACCCACCCTTCCTGGCTTGTGGAGTTTTATCTTTGAGAGTCTTGGGACCTGGCTGTGAACTTTGGCGTCTTGGAATCCTGGTTTGTGCCTTTGACTACTGAAACCTTGGGGTGGGTGTGCCAGCAAGAAGCTTGCTGTATTGTCTGGACATCAGGACCCTGCTGTACCATATTATATCCTGTCTGTTGGGAAGAACAGGTTTTCCTCTGTGTTTCTTTTTTCCAGCTATAAAATACTTTTGGCTTTTACCAGAGTGTCTGGCTGTTTTTTCCAGTTGGTGTTGAGGTCTGGGGGAACCCAGACAGAACAGAAAGTAGGAAAGAGAGAGAGAGAGAGAAAGAAGGTAGGAAAGAGAGAGAGAGAAGGAAAGAAAGAAAGAAAGTAGGAAAGAGAAAGAAAGAGAGAGAGAGAAAGTAGGAAAGAGAGAGAGAGAGAAAGAAAGAAAGAAGGAAAGAAAGTAGGAAAGAGAAAGAGAGAGAGAGAGAGAAAGAGAGAGAAAGTAGGAAAGAAAGAGAGAGAGAGAGAGAAAGTAGGAAAGAGAGAGAGAGAAGGAAAGAAAGAAAGAAAGAAAGAAAGAAAGAAAGAGAAAAAAATTTGCTGAGGAGCAGCTGATGCCAAAATGAGCCCAATTGCTCTAAAACCCAAACAACTGCATCAGGCTTCTTTGCTCAATCAAAAGAGGACATCGAGGGAGAACGAGAGGCCAATGAGGCTTTTGTTAAGTCCTCTGCAGACAATGAAAACAGACACGGGTTTATCCATGCTTTGCGCACTGCGTTCCGGCTGAGCGTTTTGCAGTGCGCTAGCAAGGCTAGCTTCCTCTGCTGGGCCCATCGGGAAAAGTGTCTTTTCTTTCATCTCAAGTGCACAATCGGATCATCAGCAATTCTATGCCGGTCTCGTGGCCCCTTCTTTGGTCCAAAGGAGCAGCTTTCCTTTAAAAATATTTTATTGAATTTAAATAATTTTTTTAAAAAAAGGATAGGGAAGGAAATGGGGAAAAAGGAAAAAGGAAGCGGGTACATAATGAAAAAAATATCTTGTAATATACATAAAATGATCTATATCCGTGTATTATAACAGCAATTACATATATTTATACATTGCAGAGGATAAAAGATAAGTATGCACAATATATAATGTTGAAGCAGGTAAAGTCATAAAGAAGAAGAAGAAACAGAGGGAAAAGGAATGGAATAAAAGAAAAGTGTGTGAAATTAGGGAGGGAAGAGGAAAAGGGATGTTGGCAGATGTTTTCGAACTGCATGACTTTATAGTCTAAGGGGGCAGTGGGTGTATATGGTAAGAGGGAGTAAGGTCAAATGTAGAGGGTTTTTCCCCCGAAACCTACAAATGGTTTTTTGACTCAAGCCTTCCATCAAAGGAGCTGCTCTATTGGCAGCAGTTACGTCTTGCCTGGAAATGGGCAGCTGTCGTCCCCTCTCAGTCCTTTACCTGGGCCATAGGCTTCGGCCACCACCGGTTTCAGACCATGTTCCTTCCCAGCCTGGTAAAGGATGCCCCCGTCCACGGTGGCCGTGTCGGCCAAATTCTTCTGCATGGAAAAATAAGAGGAGTTCCTGGTTAGAATGGGGGCCGCCAGGCAAAGGCCACCAGGAGCGTTCTTAGGACACAGCGGGATGGCGTGGCTAGGCCAATTCAATTCAAAGGGGGGACATGATGATGATGATGATGATGATGATGATGAAGGTCTTAAGTATAAAACGTATCAGGAAAGACTTAATGAACTCAATCTGTATAGTCTGGAGGACAGAAGGAAAAGGGGGGACATGATCGAAACATTTAAATATATTAAAGGGTTAAATAAGGTCCAGGAGGGAAGTGTTTTTAATAGGAAAGTGAACACAAGAACAAGAGTACACAATCTGAAGTTAGTTGGGGGTAAGATCAAAAGCAACATGAGAAAATATTATTTTACTGAAAGAGTAGTAGATCCTTGGAACAAACTTCCAGCAGACGTGGTAGATAAATCCACAATAACTGAATTTAAACATGCCTGGGATAAACATATATCCATCCTAAGATAAAATACAGAAAATAGTATAAGGGCAGACTAGATGGACCATGAGGTCTTTCTCTGCCGTCAGACTTCTATGTTTCTATGTTTCTATGATGATGATGATGATGATGATGATGATGATGATGATGATGATAATAATAATAATAATAATAATAATAATTTATTAGATTTGTATGCCACCCCTCTCCGAAGACTCGGGGCGGCTCACAACAATAATAAAAAACAATGTTATAGCAAGACAAATCTAATATTTAAAAAGAAACATATAAAACCCTATCATATTTAAAACCAAACAACACATACATACCAAACATAAAATATAAACATTTAAATATGTTAAAGAGGTAAATAAGGTTCAGGAGAGAAGTGTTTTTAATAGGAAAGTGAACCCAAGAACAAGGGGGCACAATCTGAGGTTAGTTGGGAAAAGATCAGAAGCAATGTGAAAAAATATTATTTTACTGAAAGAGTAGTAGATGCTTGGAACAAAATTCCAGCAGACATGGTTGGTAAATCCACAGTCACTGGATTTAAACATGCCCGGGATAAATATAGATCCATCCTATGATAGAATACAGGAAATAGTAGAAGGGCAGACTAGATGGACCAGGAGGTGTTTTTCTGCCATCAATTCAATTCAATTTCAATTCAATTTATTAGATTTGTATGCCACCCCTCTGTGAAGACTCAGGGCGGCTCACAACAACAACAAAAACAATATTACAATGGCACAAATCTAATATTAAAAATAACTAAAAACCCTATCATAATTAAAACCAAACAGCACATACATACCAAACATAAATAATAATGAGCCTGGGGGAAGATGTCTCAAATCCCCCATGCCTGGCGGTATAGGTGGGTCTTAAGTAGTTTACGAAAGGCAAGGAGGGTGGGGGCAGTTCTAATCTCCGAGGGGAGTTGATTCCAGAGGGTCGGGGCCGCCACAGAGAAGGCTCTTCCCCTGGGGCCCGCCAGCCGACATTGTTTAATTGATGGGACCTGGAGAAGGCCAACTCTGTGGGACCTTATCAGCTGCTGGGATTTGTGCGGTAGCAGGCGGTTCCGGAGGTACTCTGGTCAATCTTCTATGTTTCTATGTTTAGATAGATAGATAGATAGATAGATAGATAGATAGATAGATAGATAGATAGATAGACAGACAGACAGACAGACAGACAGACAGACAGACAGACAGACAGACAGACAGACAGACAGACAGACAGACAGACAGACAGACAGATGGTATTGTGGTTAGCTCTGGCCCAGCTCCTGCCCCAAGGAATGTGCAGGTGGATGTGGGGGAAACATCCACATGTTTAAAGCCCTTCATGGCATTGGACCAGAATATCTCCGAGACCGCCTCCTGCCGCACGAATCCCAGCGACCGATTAGGTCCCACAGAGTGGGCCTTCTCCGGGTCCCGTCAACTAAACAATGTCGGTTGGCAGGCCCCAGGGGAAGAGCCTTCTCTGTGGCGGCACCGGCCCTCTGGAACCAACTCCCCCCGGAGATCAGAACTGCCCCTACTCTTCCTGCCTTCCGTAAACTCCTTAAAACCCACCTTTGCCGTCAGGCATGGGGGAACTGAAACATCTTCCCCTGGGCATGTTTAATTTATATATGGTATGCTTGTGTGTATGTCTGTTAGTATATGGGGTCTTTTTTAAATCTTTAATATTTTAAATTGTCAGATTATTTATGATTTGTTTCCACGTGTTGTGAGCCGCCCTGAGTCTTCGGAGAGGGGCGGCATATAAATCTAAGTAATAAATAAATAAATAAATAAAATAAACATGCTGCAGGCCTGTTTTGCTCCTGATGGAATCTGCCGACAATGCCTTCTCTGACCAAGGAAGTGTGAGTGACAGGGAAGAGGGGAGTTTGGCAGACAGCCCAGGAGGAGATAAATCATCTGTTTCATCCTTGGATTCTGAACAAGAATTAATGACACATCCGTGCATGCGTAGAGTGATGCATAGGAGACAACAACTGAAGGATTATTACAAGAGAAATTGAGGCCACCTGTGGTTGGGTGGGGCTGCTGTAATTAGTGCTACAGATAAAAAGTGCAATCTGGTGTTTTAGCCTCATGGCAGTATCTGATTCATTGTTTCATCAAGATCGTGGTTTTTGTGCTGTTCAAGATTGTGTGTGTGGACTCTCCGGACTTTAGAATTGAACTCACTTTCCTAGTTATTGGGTGAGCAATTGAATTGCATTTAACCTGTGCCTTGTGTGAAAATCCCTTTGACATTTGAAAAGGGAGCTGTTTCTGTTTTTCTATTTATAAAAACTTTTGGGTTTTCCTTTTATCGTATTGGTGTGTGTCTTCCTTGACTAATTACCCTGTAATTTCAGGTGGTTGAGATACGCCGGCAGAATAGATAGATAGATAGATAGATAGATAGATAGATAGATAGATAGATAGATAGATAGATAGATAGATAGATGATAGATAGATAGATAGATAGATAGATGATAGATGATAGATGATAGATGATAGATAGATAGATAGATAGAGACAGACAGACAGACAGACAGACAGACAAATTAATTAATTAATTAATTAATTAATTGCCAGTTATGGACTCCTTATTTTGCTTTGCAACAGATGCAAGTGGTCTGTTTTTGTGGGAGCCTCAGTGCTTTCTGAGCTTGGTGTTTTCCTGCAGACATTTCATTACCTAACTAGGTAACATCGTCAGGGTTAAAGGGGAGTGTGGTTTGGCCTCAGTTTATATGCAAGTGGTTTGCTCTGTCAGTATTGATGGGACTCTTCTCTTCCTTGGGCTGTCTACCAAGACTCTGAACAAGTGTGAGAGGGACCTCGAAGTCTTGGTGGACAGCCAACTAAATATGAGCCAGCTGTGTGCAGCTGCAGCAGCAGCAGCCAAAAAGGCCAACACAGTCCTGAACTACATAAATAGAGGGATGCAATCTAGGACTAGGGAGGTACTAACGCCACTCTGTAAAGCCTTAGTAAGACCACACCTAGAGTACTGCGTCCAGTTTTGGTCACCACACTACAAAAAAGACATTGAAGCTCTGTTGTGATTCAGCCTGAGGCTCCTCAGGGACCGGCTACGTCTCTGCTGGATCCATGCCCAGAGGAGGAGGACAGTGAACAGGAGGGGGAGGACCAGGCAGACGGGGGAGAGGAAAGTCAGGAAGAGGAGGAGGGAGAGCAGCCTGAGAGCCCCGGGTGGGGGGGGCTCTCCCCAGCTAGTAGCCTAGATTCATTGGATGAAGAAGCACAGGCTATAATTGACATGAGACAGCGACGTGCAGCTCAGAGACGGGACCAATTAGAAAGGTATTTGCATCACTGAATTGGCAACAGCTGGGTTTGGGTGTGGTTCTCCTCAGCAGGGTTTAAAAGGCAGGCCCGCCCTTGCAGCCTTGTGGAGCGTTATCAACTGGAAGTTCTGTGGCCCTGCTTTGCTTCTTGGCGTCTCTGATCTTGGCTTTTGGCCTAGAAGTCTGGAAGACTTGGGGGAGGGGTGGGTTTGTTATCTCCAGCGTTATTTTTGACAGCAAGAATCCTCTTTTATTTCATGGCCTTCGTGAAACCTCTGTGAAGTTCCAGCGTGTTCCTGTCTGTAAGAACAGTTTCTGTTACCTGTGTTTGCTTTGAATTATATAAACTGCCTTTGCTTTTTACCAGTGTGTCTGGATTCTCTTTTTGGTTGGTGTTGGCTTCTGGAGGGACCCAGACAGAACAAGCTCTAGAGAAAGTTCAGAAGAGAGCAACCAGGATGATCAGGGGACTGGAAACTATAAGATACCAAGAGCGGTTGCAGGAACTGAGCTTGGCCAGTCTAGCAAAGAGAAGGACCAGGGGAGACAGGAGATCATAACAACCTAGGAACCTAAGAGGAGCCCTGCTGAATCAGGCCAAAGCCCATCGAGTGCAGCATTCTGTGTCCCACAGAGGCCCACCAATTGTCCACGGGGATCTTGAGCAGAAAGAGAAGGCAAGACCCTCCCTTTCCCTTCAGCCACAACAAAGGGGACCCCAGGGGAAGTCGGCCTGCCTCAACCCACATAAAGGTGGCACTTGGACATCCGTTTCAATCACCATGATACACTTGGCATCCATGAATCTGTCTCATCCTGCCTTGAAGCTCTCCAGGGTGACAGCTGTCATCACCTCTTCTGGAAGGGAATCCCATCAACCAAGGACCCTCTGAGTGAAGAAATATTTCCCTTGATTTGTCCTCACTTTCTCACCTGTGAGCTTTAGGGAGGGGCCCCTCATCCTAGTATTGTGGGATAGAGAAAAGAATTTTTCTCTATTCACCTTTTCTATTCCATGCGTGATTTTATACACTTGGATCAATTCACCCCTTAAACGCCGTCTTTCAAGGCTGAAGAGACTGACGTGTTTCGTAAGGGAGGGGCTCCATTCCCTTGATCATACTTACCCTTTTTAGCAGTCTTCCAGTACTGAAATTTTACTGAAATATTTTTTTAAAATTGTTTATAAATAGTGTTGGGCAAACCGAACCTGCACAATTCGGGCCCGTACCAAATTTTGTGGTGTTCGGCATGCCGGACCCGAACCCGATTTTTTAAAAAAATTCGTGCTTTGGTTCGGCGTTTGTGCCGAACCCCATGAAAGCCACCGCCTGGCTGTCCTCTGCTGAGAACGAGAAGGAGGAACCGGGGAGCTGTCGGCCGGTCAGGAGGCTGGGAGGGAGGCACAAAAGGAGCTTGGGAATCCCACGAAGAGGTTCCGGGGGCGGAGCTTTGACATCACGTATACCGGCAGGTTGCTAAGGATGCCAAGGTGATCACTTCCTGGATTCCGTGACATCAAAGCTCTGCCCCTCTTTGTGGGAGGGATTCCCCAGCTCCTTCAAAGGGAGGTCTTTTCATGTAAAAATTTTTATTTTTATTTTTATGTGAAAGGACCTCCCTTTGCTTGTGGCGCTACTGCAGTCCTTTTTTGTAAAAATAAAAATAAATAAAAATAAATCCGTTAAAATAAAAAACGATGGGATTCTGGGGGTGGAGCTTTGGTGCCACGAACCGTTCGGGTTCGGGTTCGGCCGAACTTTGTGTGAAGTTCGTCCGAACTTGCCGAACCCGAACACTGTTGGGTCCGCCCATCACTATTTATAAACATTTTTAAAAAGACACCAAAAAGACAGACTTTAGTGGGTGCCACAAAACGGAGGGAGTCGGGCTATTCTCCACGGCACCAGGAAGCCAAACAAGGAGCAACGGATGGAAGTTGACCAAGGAGAGATGTTCTGATGGTGAGACTGATCAAACAGGGGAACAGACATTGCCTGCGGAGGTCGTGGGAGCCCCGTCGCTTGCGATCTTCAAGGGGAGATTGGACGGCCATCTGTCTCGAATGGGGCAGGAGCTCCTGCTTGAGTGGGGGGTTGGACTAGATGACCTTTAAGGCCCCAGGGGAAGAGCCTTCTCTGTGGTGGCACCGGCCCTCTGGAACCAACTCCCCCCAGAGATTAGAACTGCCCCTACTCTTCCTGCCTTCCGTAAACTCCTTAAAACCCACCTTTGCCGTCAGGCATGGGGGAACTGAAACATCTTCCCCTGGGCATGTCTAATTTATGTATGGTATGCTTGTGTGTATGTCTGTTAGTATATGGGGTCTTTTTTAAATCTTTAATATTTTAAATTGTCAGATTATTTATGATTTGTTTCCACGTGTTGTGAGCCGCCCCGAGTCTTCGGAGAGGGGCGGCATACAAATCTAAGTAATAAAATAAATAATAAAAATAAATAAATTTGCAATCACGAAAAGGCAGTCAGGGAAGCTTGGGTAGCACTTAACATAGCTTGAAATGTAATGCTATTCATTTATTTTTAGTTGGGTCAGATGAGAAGTTCGTTTCAGCTTCCATATGATTGTATAACACTTAGTATGGTATAAGGTTGCAGTTCTAAGCCCAGTTACATTGAGCTAGTTTTAAATTTAAAAACCAAAGGCTTGGAAATGAACAAAGAGCCCTTCATCTAAGGTCTCAGACTCAGTTGGGGTTGTGTGGCTAATTGCTTCAAATATATAGATAAACAAATGTCCACCAGGACAAGAAGCACTTTTTAGGCTGTAGCCTCTTCTATGTCCACCAATTGTGAAACCAACTACAGGGTGCGTTCCAAAAGTAATGCAATTGAATTTCCCTCGTCGCTCCTATTGGTCAGAGTGGGACTGAAACCCTTGGAGTAGGTGGGGGGGACGCTAAGCTTTGCTGCGAAACCGATCTCAGTGCTCCCCAAACTGTGGAAGCGGAAGGACATCAGTTATTGTAAACCTCTGCGCACCGACCGTGTCACAAAAAAAATGGAATCGGAAATTTCCAGTGAACTTTTGCAACGTATAGAAATTGAACCTGATTATTTGGACAACGTCATCACTGGTGATGAAACCTGGGTTTTTGAATATGACCCAGAAACAAAATGCCAAAGCTCTGAGTGGCACACTGACCAGTCCTCCAAGCCCAAAAAGGCAAGAATGAGCAAATCAAAGGTGAAAACAATGCTCATTGTCTTTTTCGACAGTAAAGCAGGGGTCCATAAGGAGTTTGTTCCTCAAGGACAGACAGTTAACGCTGCCCACTACGTGGATGTGCTGGAAAGACTTAGAAAAGACATCTCAACTACCTGGCAACTCCATCACGGCAACGCACCTTGCCACAATGCGCTACGAACACCAGGTGCCAACGCTGCCCCCACCCCTCCTATAGTCCTGACGTCGCCCCAGCAGACTTCTTTTGGTTCCCAGCCCTGAAAGGAACCCGATTTTCGTCCATAGAACAGATCCAGTCAGCTGGAAAAAATGTGTAGAGGCCCAAGGACAGGACAGTACTTTGAAGAATTTTAAGAGTTCGTGCAAATCTGTTCAATAAACTACTTTTTAAAAAATCGCATTATTTTTGGAACCCACCCTGTATTGGAAAGCTTCTTTCTTTGGGAGGGGGGGCCAAGAGACCACAACGGCCCCCTGTGTCCAGCGAACCATTCACACTGTCCTCCCTTCCCCTTGCAGGCCTGGAAGCAAATATTTCACACTTACCTCAATCATAGAGATGCAGCCAGTGACTGAGCCGCCATGGACACAGGCCAGTTCAGGGAAGAGGTTTGCCCCGGAGAAGGCCCTGCTCATGTCGCTACACTTGGCCAACTCTTGTTCAGAGACGGTGCACCAGCGCAGCAGGGTCAGCGTGGCAGCTGAAAAGAACGCGTGCACAGAGCGGCTAAGCATTCCTGGCTCAAACAGCAGGCGGCCCAGTGCAACCAAGCGCATCCATGAACTGGGTTGGCAAATGGGAAGGACCATGTGAATGTGGGTGCCTGTTTTTAATAATTCTGGGGGTTTAGCAGCGGATTTTATGTTTGGACTTCTTATATTATTATTATTATTATTATTATTATTATTATTATTATTATTATTATTTTATTAGATTTGTATGCCGCCCCTCTCCGTAGACTCGGGGCGGCTTACAACAGTGAATATATATTGTATTTTGTATTTATCTCCGGGACCGCCTTCTGCCGCACGAATCCCAGCGACCAGTTAGGTCCCACAGAGTTGGCCTTCTCCGGGTCCCGTCAACTAAACAATGTTGTTTGGCGGGACCCAGGGGAAGAGCCTTCTCTGTGGCGGCCCCGACCCTTTGGAATCAACTCCCCCCAGATATCAGAGTTGCCCCCACCCTCCTAGCCTTTCGTAAGCTCCTTAAAACCCACCTCTGTCATCAGGCATGGGGGAATTGACATGTTCCTTCCCCCCTAGGCTTATAAAATTTATGTATGGTATGCTAGTGTGTATGATTGGTTTTAACTTGTGGTGTTTTAAAATTAATTTAAATATTGGATTTGTTTACATTGTATGGCGATTGCTGTGAGCCGCCCCGAGTCTGCGGAGAGGGGCAGCATACAAATCTGATTAATAATAATAATAATTATTATTATTATTATTCTTGTTTTGTAAGCCGCCCTGAGCCTATGTAGAAGGGCGGAATAAAAATCCAAACAAACAAACCAATAATTAAATAAACTGATCCAGTTGTTTCTACCCATCTGACCCAGTGAGGAAGGAAGGGCATCCTTTGGGTCCCGATGGCCAAAAAACAGCAGCTGGCAGGGCCTGGAGGAACTTCTGGAAAACTCTGCCTGCCCCTGTCCCTGATTCTGGCCTGGGCTTGGGGCCCCAGGGTTACGCAAGGACCCTCTTCTTACTAGGCTGGGGAGTTGGGTGGGTACTGCTCCGCCACTGAGTAGTTTAACTCTTTTAGTGTGTGTAGGGTGCAGGGGCGGGTTCCAGTTTTCTTCGCTGCCAATTCACTCAGTGATGTGAGGTGCAGGTGCATGGGCATTATGCACTCAAGATGACAGTGCTATAGAGGCACCGGCGAGAGAACCGGTTCGGCAGCCTGGCAGACCTGCTGGTTCCAGTGACCCAGGCCCCCAAGTTACGCCCGGTTCCATAGAACCAGACCGGACCAGGAGGATCCCACCTCTGGCATAGTAGCTTTTACAACCGTAACTGCAATTTCGTTTGCTGCTCTGAATCACTTTTGTGATGGCCAGTCATATACATTGGATAAATAAATTGAAAACTACAGTGGTGCCTCTACTTAAGAAATTTTTAGATAAGAACCGGGTGTTCAAGATTTTTTTGCCACTTCTTAAGAACCATTTTCTAGTTAAGAACCTGAGCCTGGAAAAATTTCCCAGGAAATTTGAGAGTGGCATGAAAGCCTGGCCAATTTCCTGCCATTCCCCGTTTAATCCTAGCTTTAATCTTGGGCTTTTCTGGGCTGCCAGAGGAGCCTTTCGGTGGCGCTTAAGGAGGCTTTGGCAGCCCAGAACGAACGGAGCGTTTTCCTTTCTCTGGGCTGCTTGGAGAGGGAATGAACCACTTGGCTGTGATGACTTCCTCATGGTGCCTCCCAGAGCATCCGGGCATGGAAAGGCAAAAGGGGGGCGCTCCCCTCACCTTCTTCCTTCGGCAGTGACTCTCCCCCTCCTCTTCTTCCTCCTCTTCCTCCCACCCAAATTTCAAGCTTTTATTTCTTTCCTAATGGGTTTGCACGCATTATTTGCTTTTACATTGATTCCTGTGGTAAAAATTGCTTCTACTTAAGAACGTTTCTACTTAAGAACCTGGTCACGGGACGAATTCAGTTCTTAAGTAGAGGCACCACTGTAACTTATCCATTGATAACTATGCTGAAAATACCTATTGAAAGGCATCATAACCATCCCTCTAGATTGCGCGCCAGTCTTTCCCATTAGCCGACCTCTTCTGTTTATTTGATGTGATTTTGATTTGGTCACTAGTACCAGATCCAAACTGGCTGAAACGCAGTCCATGAAGGCAGCAGAAACAGTGTTATGACCTCCTAACAATTAGTTCACACCCTCAGGCACAGGGGGGGGGGGGAGTTGGTTTACTCATCTGAGTTTGGATTAAAACTTTTCTGCCTCTCATAATCGCTGGAAGACCTCCCTGAGCAGAGGCAGAAGGGAGGGCAGCATTGGGTGCGCTAACCATCTCAGGGCAAAGAAGAAACCAAGAAGCCCCTTAGCTAAGATGGACGAGGAAGAGGACAAAACCAGCCAAGCCCTTGCCGGCTCCTTCACTCTGGGTGGCCTAAAAGACGGGATCCAGCTCCCCGTCTGCAGTGGTTGCCAGAATGGGGAAGGGGGGGGACCCACTCTCCTGTTCCCACCAGAGGCGCCTTCTCTGCAGGTCTGTCACTCTGCTCATGGCGCCCAAGAAAAGGCAGGCTGTCCCCCCCCCCCCCCCCTCCCAGCTTTATGTGGTTTCAGCTGTAAGGAACAAGCCCAGTTTTGTTTTTCTGCGCGGCCCTGGTGGACGGAGAAGACCGTTTCCCACAGGCGCTTGCAATGATCCATCCAGAAGGCGACCAGAAGCAGCCAAGCCGTTCAAACTGAATAAGACCCCAACTTTGTCCTGGTCTGCATTTCTGTATGTCCAGAAAGCAAAGGAAAGAATTCTTATGTCCTGAACCTCCTCCTGGAGTATACTTTTGCAAATATCTCCCCCTCTTCTTCAAATCATAATGAGGACTAGCAACCAATAATAATGCCAGAGGCCACAGAAATCCCACCCAGGCGCATGGGGGTCACAAGTGCTGTCACCTCTCTGCCCCAGGTGACAGTTAGACGGAGGGGATTTCTCTAGCGGTTTGCACACTAGAAGCACCTCCTGGACCCACCGCCACCAAGGAAAACATGCCCCCTACCTGTTGGGAAGCAAAGCAGAAGGGGGAGGAAGCCCATGGTGGAAGCCCTGCGTCTCCTCTTCTCTCTCCAGCCCTGCCAGCCAAGGGAGAGGACTGGCCCCTTCCTTCCGCAGCCCTGGTCCTCCTCCTCCTCCTGGCCCCTCCCTCCCAGGACACAGGCTGGGCCCTTGGAGTAGGGAGAGAGGAGCTGCGCCCACCCGGAGATGCCGATACCTGTGGCCAAGGTTCACACAAACGTGCCCTGCATCCAGGAGAGGAGGAGTCTGGCGGTGCCACCTCTGGGCTGGAAGGAAGCAGCCAGCCAGGGAAGGCGGCACGGGCCCTCTTCTTCGTTTTCGGGGGGAGGAAACAGTTCTCCAAGGTGTGTGTGTGTGGCTGAGGCCAGGCCAAGCCCTCTGGGCAGCACCAGAGCAAGCCTGGGTCCCGATTAGGCAGCCGCTTGCCTTAAGAGCGCAAGGCGTTCACATTTATGTTTATCCCAGGCCTGTTTCGATTCAGTTCCTGTGGATTGACCAACCACGTCTGCTGGGAGTTTGTTCCAAGCATCTACGACTCTTTCAGTCAAATGATATTTTCTCACGTTGCTTCTGATCTTTCCCCAAACTCACCTCAGATTGTGCACCCTTGTTCTTGGGTTCACTTTCCTGTTCTGTCTGGGTGCCCCCAGACTTCAACACCAACTGGAAAAAGCAGCCAGACACGCTGGTAAAAGCAAAAGCATTTTATAGTTTGAAAAATAAACACAGAGAAAAACCTGTTCTTCCCAACAGGCAGGCTATGAGACTTCACAGCAGAGTCCTGATGGCTAGACAATACAGCAGACTTCTTGCTGGCACACCCACCACTGTAGAGAATAAGACCCACACCTTTCCCCCCCAAGGTTTCAGTATTCAAAGGCACAAACCAGAATTCCAAGACGCCAAAGATCACAGCCAGGTCCCAGGACTCCCAAAGATAATACTCCACAAGCCAGGAAGGGTGGGTCTGCCTTTTCAGCCTTTCCAGAGAGCACCACACCCAAACCCAGCTGTTACCTATTTAGGACTGGAAGTACCTGGCTAATTGTCCCCTTCGTTGTGCTGCTCTTCTCTGCCTGTGATCGATGATGGCTTGAGCATTTTCATCTAAGGACTCCAGGCTGCTTGCTGGGGAGAGCTCCACCCCGGGGGACTCTGGCTGTTCTCCCTCTCCCTCGGCCTGATATTCCTCCTCCCCTTCTGCCTGGGCCTCCTCCTCCTCCTCCTGTTCCTCATCCTCCCCCTCTGAGCAGGGAGCCGGCAGAGGTTCAGCCGTTCCCTGAGGAGCCTCAGACGGAATCACAACACTTTCCTATGGAAAACACTTAAACCCTCCTGAACCTTATTGAACCCTTGAACATATTTTGACCCTGTCCCCCCTTTCCCTTCTGTCCTCCATGAAATAAAGTATTTGGCCACCCACGTTGTTCTCACCACTTAGGGGCAGTTAACATTTAAAACTAATGTATCAACTCCGCACCCCCTCCCCTCAGAATGAAACAGGAACTATAACAGGAAGCACAGAAGACACAGATAGTCCTTGACTTACAATCGTTCATTTAGTGACCATTGAAAGTTACAATAGCACTAAAAAAAGTAACTTACGACTGTTCCTCAGACTTACGGCCATTGCACCATGGGTTACGTGATCAAAACTCAGACGCTAGCCAAGTGGCTCACGACGGTCTTAGAGTCTGTCCATCACGCGATCCCCTTGTGTGACTTTCTGAGTCACTTAACAGGTGTGTTACTAACTGCAGTGATTCACTTAACAACCGGAGCAAGAAAGGACGTAAAGTCCACTTAATAAATGTCTTGATTAGCCACAGAAACGGGGCTGCCCTTGACGAGCGTTCAAGACCTTCGGCTGATGTCTGTTTCCGATAGGACAGACTGTCCCTCTGCTTCGCGAGCTGCACCGGTGGCAACCACTTTATTTCTGGGTCCAATTCATGGGGTGCTGATGTTGATCATCCAAGCCTTACACAGCAAGGGACTAGTCACCTGAGGCAGCACCTGCGCACCTGTCCAGCACAGGGCAGGATCCATGGGTTCTATCCTTGTGGTGTGACCAGAACAATCTAGAACTGAACACAAACCGTAGAAACGGTGGTAGGCTTTAGGAGAAACCCTTCCACCTCTCACGATACTAGACAACACAGTATCAACAGTAGAGACCTTCAAATTTCTAGCTTCTATCATATCTCTAGACCTAAAATGGTCACCTAACATCAAAAACATCATCCAAAACGCACCACAAATAATGTTCTTTCTGCGCCAACTCAGGAAGCTCAAACTGCCCCAGGAGCTGCTGGCCCAGTTCTACAGAGGAATCACTGAGTCTGTCATCTGCACCTCCATCACTGTCTGGTTTGGTTCTGCAACCCAACAAGACCGACACGGACTTCAGAGGAGAATCAGAACTGCAGAAAGAACTGCCTTCCATTGAGGACCTGTAGACTGCACGAGTCAAAAAGAGGGCGGTGAAAATATTTACTGACCCCTCCCCTCACATCCTGGACACAAACTGTTTCAATTCCGACCCTCAAAACGTCGCTACAGAGCCCTGCACACCAAGACAACTAGACACAAGAACAGTTTTTCCCTGAACACCATCACTCTGCTAAACAAATAATTCCCTCAACACTGTCAGACTTTTTTTTACTAAATCTGCACTTCTATTTCTACTAGTTTTTCTCATCCTTCCTATCATCCTTTTCCTCCCACTTAGGACTGTAGGACTGTCACTTGTTGCTTGAATCCTTAAGATGTTTATTAATATTGTTTCGTCATTGCTTATTTGACCCCTATGACAATTATTAAGTGTTGTACCACATGATTCTTGACAAATGTATGTTTTTCTTTTATGTACGCTGAGAGCATCTGCACCAAGACAAATCCCTTGTGTGTCCAATCACACTTGGCCAATAAAGAATTCTATTCTATTCTGTTCTATATGATATCTGGCAAGCCCTTGGTGGGGGCCCTTCCCTCCTTGTGGCATCCCAGCTGACCCTCCGAAGGTCCCCAGGAGCGGCTTGTGCCGTCCAGCCTGGGTGCTAAGGCGTCTTGCTTGTAGCTTAAAAATGTGTTCTCAGCACATCTAGGGTGCAATGGTTTCCCCCAACAAAGCGGAGTCAGGTGCCGGGAAATGTGTTATTTCCCCCCTTTCTAAAGTCCCTTTGTATACGGAGTTTGCGTGATAAGAAATGACGTTTCTATAGCAATGACGCTCTGTGCGGGTTGTGTGAGCTGTGAGATGTTTAGAGAGAGTTCTCTGAGCACGCGACGGTTTTTGGCCTGTGGTTAAGATGGGAGCGTCAGAGGGTCGCTAGGAATAAAAACTGACCAGCAGCTTCGGGTTCAGAGTTTCACTGTCAGATTCTGAGCTGAATTCAAAAACCTTACAGCAGAGCAGTGATGGTGACCCTCTCGCCCGCGTCCAACAGGGGGCGCATGGGCCCATATCTGAGGGCACGCGACGTCTTGCCCGGTGGCGGTTCCTGTGCGCCTGTTGGGCAGCTGATTTTTCAACCTTCTTTTCGGCCATTTTTGCTCTCCCCATGGCAAAAACGGCCCACCGTCTGGAGGGTCACTCCTTTTCTCTGCCAGAGGCCTGACCGTTGTGGCCAGATCGGTCTGGGGTTCGGATACCATCGGCTGGAGGAAGAGGAGTGGGCCGGAGTGCGCGAGGCCTGGTTCCAACTCTCCGCAGATGACCAGCAGGGCAGCCTCACTGCCTTTCCTTGGCAAACGTGCCCCCTCCGGCCCCTCCAACGCACGCGCACGGGGCCCCACTGAAGCCTCTGGTCTTCCAGCCGGTCCGCTGGGCTGTTTCTCCCCCCTCCCTCCCCAGGGTTCAGGGAGAGTGGGAAGAATGGTCCAACTGGAGGTCCTGTTGCTTCCTTTCCGACCAACCAGGCCTCGCCCCCTTCTCATACCATTTCTCTTGCAGCTCCGGACCGACGTGGCTGCGATTCCTCAAGGCCACTGACAGAGAAAAGGGGGACGAGGGTCAGCACTCACACTGGGACTGAGAGAGCGAAAATGGCCGAAGAGAAGGTCAAAAACCAGCTGGCCAGCACATGCGCTGCAGCAGGCATAAGGCAAGGCCTGGCGTGCCCTCAGGTATGGCTATGGCTGATCTAGGTGGGTTAGACTCTGAATAAAATGCGAAATAAAACATTAAAACGATAAAGATTCATCCGTCGGACCGAGTCAGTTTCTCAGATAGCCATGCAGGGCTTTAAAGGTCACCCCCAACGCCTGGGCTCGGAAGCACAGGGGCAAACACCCCCCACCCACCCCCCATGGGAAGATGCACCAACTTGACTTCAGAACAGAAACAACTGGAGAACTTCCCTATTTCCGTGTGTGTGTGTGTGAGTGTAACAGAGGGGTGCACTACTTTGAAGCCCACAGGGGACAGGAACTTGTCAAAAACATAGCAGAAAAAATCGACTTGCTTATAAGCAATCATTCACAAAATTATTTTTGAAAATTATGTATTTTGTGGACCGTTTTTAAGGAAAGAGTTCTCACACTTAGATTTTAATTAAGGAAAGTTTAATATATATATATATATATATAGTTTTGTTATAACAAAATAAGCAATGGTTATGAGTAAAATATTCATTAAAATCTGGCTAAGAATGTATTTATATTTTTTTAGATATCGAGAGCTTATAATATTTTCAAAGCAAAATCCATAATTCTTAAGTGAAGTTCAAGATTCTTAAGCACCTAAAATTTGAAAATGCAAGTTATCCATTAAGACATGTAAGACACTCCAAGTAGAATCTAGTTTAAAAACAGGAGGATATTTTACCCTGTAAGAGCAACAACAAAAATAATAATAATGCGGCTATCAAGTTTTTCTTATGAAATCATGAAAATTAGTTTTTCCTTTTCAAATAATGCCTTTTAAGAGTACATAAGCTTTGATTTTGAAAAATGTTTTTTATTAAACTGCGAGAAAAATTATATCTGTGGCAGAAACTGCGAAACTAGAATTTGAACCCAAATCTCTTGAAGGAAACCATGCTAGCAAATTCAAATGTGCAAAATTGCTCACAATTTACATTAAGACCACTTTGCCACCATCTTATTATAAAATTGTTAAAAGGCTGCATAAAAAGTCTCTGAAGGATACTTTCCCTTAAACATTAAGGAATTTTAACGGCATTCTTCTGTCCACGGGAGTGGAAAGGCTGCCCCTTCCTTCTTGAGCCCCGAGGAGGGAGCGTGGGTGGGCGGGCAGAGGCTGGGGGGGCCCCCCCTCAGAGCTTCTCCTTGGCCGGCACCCAGATGACCGGGCTGGAGTGCTCCTCGATGGCTTGCTTGACGTGGTTGTAAATCTCTTCCAACGTGTCGCCTTGGACGATGGCTGGAGGGACGCAAGAGAGACAACTCCCGAGGGCCCCGTCCTGCTCTCTCCCTCGCTTGCAGACCCCCAACAAACCACCCCCACTCTATTGCAAAGCCCGGCCCCCGTGGCTCACTGGTTTCCCCTCAGAGAAGCAGGGGTGGATGTGGGTGGGGGGGTATTCAGGGCCTCCAGGTGACTGCAGGGGCAGAATCCCCCCAAGAGGGCAGGTGCAAAGCCACAGGCCCAACTTCCCCCCCCCCCGGCACCGTCCCTGCCCCCCCCTGGAGGAGAACCGCTTGGGGCAGACCCCAAAGGCCAGAGAGGACCGATTCCTGCCCCAAGAGAGAGAGAGAGAAGGTTCCAGCCCTCGGCCGCAGAGAGAGAGACCGGGCCAAGGCACTGACCTGTGAAGTGCTCCGTAAACTCCTGCTCCAGCTTCACGGCCCGTTCGAAGGTTTTCCGCGCTTGCTCCTCCGTTAAACGCTTGTTCATCTCCCTGAGTTCACAGCGTTATCAGTAAAACAGATTTAGTTACACACACACACACACACAGAGGAAGGGGTTTTTTTGGGGGGGGGGAAGGCGGGGCTTCCTTTTGTCAGGGGAGGGGAACAGGGCAGGGGGGTTTCCTCCAACCTCAAGCTCCCCAGGTTGCCCCCCCGCCAATCATCAGGGAAGGGGGAGGGAGTCGCCCTCTCAGTCTGGGGGGGCGTGGGGAGGGGAGGGGGCAGGCCAACTCCGCTTTCTTGGAAGGCTCCTCGGGACCATCCCCAAGGAGACCCTGCAGCCAGAGGGGGGGGGCAGAAAGGGGCAACAACGGGCACTCACATGATGTTCTCCACGGACTTGGGCTTGACGAAGACGGAGACCGGATGCAGCTGGGCACTCTGGAGCCTCTTGATGGCGTTTCCGGAAACATCCAGGATGCAGTGCTTGCCCTGGAGGGGGGGGAGGGGGGCAGGGGTTCAGCGCCACCGGCCGAGGGGCCTTGGTCGCGGGGGGGGTGGGTGGGGGGGTGGGGGGTGGAGGAGCAGCAGCGTCCTTACCTTCTCGGCCACCTCCCTCACAGACCGGACGCTGGTCCCATAGAGGTGGTTGTTGTACTGGCCGGCTTCAATGAACCGGTGATCCTGGATGTCCTTCTCCATTTGTTCTCGTGACATCACAAAGTGGTAATCTCGCCCGTCCACCTCGTAGTCGCGTTTCGGCCGGGTCGTGTCTTTATCGAGAGAGAGAGAGAGAACAGAGGTCAGGTGGAGGTCAGCCCATGTCAGTGGCAGTGAGTTTTTCTGCAAAGCACCTGGACCCAGCACACCCACGTTTCGCCAACACTCTGCGGCCTGCACTGGTTGCCGATCAGTTTCCGGTCACAATTCAAAGTGTTGGTGATGACCTATAAAGCCCTTCATGGCACCGGACCAGAATACCTCCAGGACCGCCTTCTGCCGCACGAATCCCAGCGGCCAATCAGGCCCCACAGAGTTGGCCTTCTCCGTGTGTGTAGTAGGTAGGATGACCCTTCACGGTGACCCAGGGGAGCTCCTGCCAGCTCCTTTCAGACAGGTTAGGCTTCTCTGTTAGGTTTGCTAGATTTATCTGTTAGACCTCTGTGTCCCCCTTCCCCTGGCAGGACTCGGGGGGGGCAGCAAATCCCCTGGTGCGTTGGGGGGGGTGCTTGCCTGCTTCCTCGTCTCCACCCGCTGGAGAAGGCCGCAGGGCCCCGGGTGCCAATCAAGGGGGGACCCGGGCAGAGGGCCTGCCTGCCTTGGGTTTGCACCCACCCAGGGAAAGCTCACACACAACCCGGCCGGTGGACATCCGGTGGGCTCTGGGGGGACCCGGGCAGAGAGCTTGCCATAACCTTGGGGGACGAGACGAAGACCTGCAGCCGCCTGACCGTGTGAAGCCGGGGAAAGATGAAGCCTCTTGCCCCACCCCCACCCCCCACGCCGGTTCTGGGGAAAACAGAGGCCTTTGCAGACCACCCACCAGGCTCAAGGGGAGGGTTTGGGGTTTCTTCCTGCCCAGGACCTGAGCTCCCTCTCGCCCCCCCCCCCGGCTTTTGCCCCGAGAACCAGCCAGGCTTCCCGGGGGGGTCCCGGGGCATGTCCCAGGGGGAGGGGGCCTGCTCTCCCCTGCCAAGTGACCTCTGGGCCCTCCAGTCATCACCTGCAAGCACAAGGCAGACCGCAAGGGACCAGGTTCAAAAGACGCAAAGGCTGCGAGCACCCTGAGGAATACCCCCCCTCCCTTCGCGCCCCCCCCCACGGGTGGCAGACGTACGTGGGACGCAGGAGCCGAACGTGTCGGGGAACTCCGAGATGAGGTCGTCGTTGACGCGGTCCTTCATGGGCCCCAGGATGATCACGGGGCGCGTGTAGCCGACTGGAAGACAGAAGCAGGCCCGGCTGCCTCCGGTTAGGGAATTTGGGTGGAGGGAGGGGGCAGGAGCCACGCCACTCTAGCCCCCCCACCCCACCCCCTTTCTGGAAGACGGCCAGGCACCGAAGGAAATGGGGGAAGGGCGCAGGGCCCGTGCCCCCCCCTCCCCCAGCCTGCCCCCCCCTCAAAGGTGCCTTTCAGCAACCCGGCCCAGAGGACCAGAAGAGTGGACGGGCTGAGTGCTGGCCCCTTTGGACAGTGTCCAGTGAAGGACCTCCATTCAGGAGAATGAATCCCGGTCAGGGACTACTTAAAGTCCAATCAGGTCATGGGATGAACCATGCAGCGATCACGAGGGCTCAGCTATGGCCGTTCGGTGAGGGTTTGGGGCCAGAGCCTGGAGGGGGGGGAGTTTGAGAGGAAGACCCTCTGTGAGGCAGAGGCTAAACGGGGAGCCCACATGAAGGAACACCCCCCCCCCCCAGCTTTAAGTGCTCCTCGTGAATATATTTGCCGTGTAAAGCCATGAGGGGGGGCAGGGGGGGCCGGTGCAAATCCATTCGAGGGGAGAGGCGCTCTTTTCTTCTGCCAGGAACCAGCGAGAGGCATCGGGCGGAGGGCCGAGAAGGGGTCCCCAGGCGGTCAGCTGGTCTCCCAACAAGTGCCGCCCAAGGGGCAGCCAGCCCGCCCCACTAACAGCCGCCATGGAGCCACAGCCTTTCCCTCAGCACCCACATCCCCTCTTCCTCCTCCTCCTCCACGCACTTCAAAGTCACCAGGGAGTTTTGGCCGATCCGGCCACGTGAGGTGGAAGAAGACTCCCCCAGTGGCCGCACAGTGCAGGGAAGGCAAAATCCGACGGCTTCGCTGTTCAGGGTGCTGGGGGTGGGGCTCTCTATCTGCCAAGGAAGGACAGCGCACCCTCCCCCCCGGCAGGTGAGTACCAACCTTCTTGCTGGGTGACCGGTTCGTAAGACAAGACACACTCTTCCTGCCCACCTGGAAGATCAAAGAGAGGCCATCATAAGACCCTAAGAGGAGCCCTGCTGAATCGGGCCAAAGCCCCTCGAGTCCAGCATTCTGTATCCCACAGGGCCCCCCAATTGTCCACAGGGATCTTGAGCAGAAAGAGAGGGCAAGACCCTCCCTTTCCCTGGACCCCCAGGAAATGGGACACGAGGGAACCCTTCCTGCCTCCACCAACATAGAGGTGGCACATGGATATCCCTGAGTCTGTCTCATCCTGCCTTGAAGCTCTCCAGGCTGACAGCTGTCACGACCTCTTCTGGAAGGGAATCCCATCAACCAAGGACCCTCTGGGTGGAGAAATATCTCCCTTGATTTGTCCTCACTTTCTCACCTGTGAGCTTTAGGGAGGGGCCCCTCGTCCTAGTATTGTGGGATGGAGAAAAGGATTTTTCTCCATCCACCTTTTCTATCTCATGCAGGATTTTATTCCCTTCGACCAAGTCCCCCCCCCCACCTTCAACGCCGACTTTCAAGGCTGAAGAGACCGAGGCCTTGCAACCTGGTTTCATAAGAGGGGGGGGGCTCCATTCCCTTGATCATACTTATTTTATGTATGGTTTGTTTGGATTATACGACTGCTTTTTATAACTGTTTTTAATATTAGATTTCTATTTGTATTATTTGTTGTGACCTGCTCCAAGTCCTCGGAGAAGGGTGCCACACAAATGTAATAAATTATTATTATTATTGTTGTTGTTGTTACCCTTTATTGCATCTTTCCCAGTTCCATTCTATCCTCCTTGAAGTGCAGTGACCAGAACTGTACACAGGACTCCAAGTGGGGTCTCACCATCGATTTGTACAGAGGCAAAACAACACTTGCCGACTTATTTTCAATTCCCTTCCTAATGATGCCAAGCATGGAATTTGCTTTTTTTACCACTGCTGCACAGTGGGTTGACCTCTTCCTTGAGCTGTCCAGCAACACCCCAAGATCCCTCTCTTGGGTTGTCTCAGGAAGCTTGGTCCCCATCAGTTGGTAGGTATCACTGGGGTTCTTTGCCCCGATGTGCAAAACTTTGCACTTGTTTAGGTTAAACTGCATTTGCCACTTTGTTGCCCACTCACTCAATTTCAAGAGATCCTTCTGGAACTCCCAACAATCAGTGTCACTTTTCACTACCCGCAACTTTAGTGTCGTCAGCAAACTTTGCTACCTCACTACTTACTTCTACATCCAGATCATTAATGAATAAATTAAAAAGTAAAGGTCCCAAAACTGAAGCTTGGGGTTCACCACTTCTCACTTCTTTCCATCCAGAGAATTGTCCATTTATTGCCACCCTTTGCTTCCTACAATTTAGCCAGTTACCAATCCAGGACAAGACCTGTCCTCTAATTCCGTGGCTGAAAAGAGATTTTTCAGGAGCCTCTGGTGAGGGACTTTGTCAAAGGCCTTTTGAAAGTCAAGATATACAACATTAACCGGGTCCCCTTTGTCTATGTGTTTATTTACACCCTGAAAGAATTCTCACAAGTTAGTAAGACATGATTTGCCTTTGCAGAAACCGTGTGGATTTTCTTTCAGCAATGCCTGTTTTTCTATGTGCCCAGTAATTTTATCTTTAACAATGGTTTCCATCACTTTGCCTGGAACTGAGGTTAAACTGATTGGTCTATAGTTTCCTGGATCAGCTCTGGATCCTTTCTTGAAGATTGGGGTTACATTTGCCTCCCTCCAATCCTCAGGTACAGTGCCTGATCTTGGAGAAACATTATATATTTTAGCCAGAAGTTCAACAATTTCACACTTGAGTTCCTTGAGAACTACTCTAGGGTGGATGCCATCTGGACCTGGCGATTTGTTGACATTTAGTTTAGAGAGGCATGCAAGAACATCTTCCTTGTTTATCTCTATCTGGTTTAATTCTTCTAATTCCCTCCCTGGGAAAACTAACTCAGCGGCAGGCAAATGCTCCCTATCCTCCTGAGTGAAAACGGAGGCAAAGAAGCCGTTTAGCCTCTCAGCAACCTCCTTGTCTTCTCTGATTATCCCCTTCTGACCATTGTCATCGAGTGGCCCAACTGCTTTCCTGGTTGGGTTCCTGCTTCTGATGTACTTAAAAAGGGTTTTGTTATTATTTTTAATATTCTTTGCTCTCTGCTCCTCGAAATCTCTCTTGGCTCTCCTGACTATGGCCTTGCGTTTGGTCCGCCAGAGTCTGTGACCCTTCCTGTAGGAAGAGCCTTCCGTTTCCTAAGTGGGTTTTTCTTCTTTCCAACAAGCTCCTTCACCTCCTTCGTCAGCCATAGCGGTCTCCTCTTGGACTGTCCAGTGCTCTTCCTTCTTTTGGGCATGCATTTGAGTTGAGCCTCTTGTAACGTATTTTTAAACAGTTTCCAAGCATTTTGAAGAGGTTTGACTTTTTTTTACTGTTCCTTTTAGTTTCTTCTTTACTATTTTCCTCATTTTGGCAAAATTCCTTCTGTGAAAGTTTAATGTCTCTGTGTTACATTTTCACTGACAATTTGCAACCCATGGTTGAGTTGAAGGTTATTGTCTTGTGGTCGCTGGTTCCTATGGGCTCGGTTACAAAGACACCATGGACCAAGTCCTGTGTGTTAGTTAGAACCAAGTCCAGGATGCCCTTCCCCCTGGTTGCTTCCATGACCGTCTGCTGGAGGGAATCATCAGCCGACATGTCGAGGAACCTGGTCTCTCTTTCAGGTGTAGAACAAGGATTTACCCAAACTATTCGGGGATAGTCAAAGTCCCCCATTATGACTACCCTTATTTCTTTTTGAGCCCTCCTTAAATTCATTTCCCAAGGAGCGAGCTGCCTCTAGAGTTTGGTTGGGAGGGCGACAGCAGACCCCTAACCTCAGATTAGTTTCCTGTCCTGGGATTTTTATCCACAATGTTTCTGTGGGGGAGTTTGAATTTTCTTCAATTTCGAGTTCATGACATTCATCAGCGACCAGGACTTAACCTGCGCTTAACCACCCCACCTTCCCCCTCAGCCCCTCCTGTCCAGCCAGGCCTCCTGCCAGCGACCAGCCCCTGTGACCCAGAACCCCAAAGCCTCCCCAAGCAGCTTCAGCCCCCCACCCCCAGCCTGCAAGGAAAGCGAGTCTGAGACTAATGCTGGAGGACGGTGGAGCCCGATGCTGCCCTCTGAACAACCTCTGGTGCACTTCTGGGAGTTTCAAAATGGATTTTCTATCGCCCCCCCCCCTCCCTCTGATGCTTACAGAATCTTTCATGAGGTCAGTGGAAAGGGTTTGTTTTTCAGTCTGCTGAAAGGAACTTTGCAACAAGCAAAAACACCTTCTCCAAAAGCCCAGGACAAGCAGAAGGGGGGAAAAGCCCCCTTGAAACCAATTTCAAACTCTACGAAAAAGCAGAACGAAAACCCGAAAGCCTTAAAAGCAGGCAAGGGCAAGTGATGGGCTGACCAGTGCAGCCACCCAGCAGCCTCCTGGCCATCCCCACTGGCCTTTGGCTCAGCCAGGGCTTTGGAGCCCCTGGGAAGGGAAGGGGGGGCAGGATGGGCCCTGGGGCACAAAAGCCCCCCCCTTCCTCCTCCTGGGTCCCGTCAGAAGGCCTCCCTCGGTCAATGGGGCCCAAACACGCCCCGCCCTCCGGCCAGACCTGATGAGGGTGGGCAGACGTGCGCAGCTGGGGAGAGAGTAGCCCACCCCTCTGCTCCAGCCGCGCCTTGAGTGGCCCCTGGGAACTGACGGGCACAGCCGCTGCCTTCCCCACCCGCTGGAGCGTCCGAAGGTTCCCAGAAAAAAGCACTCACGGTAGCTGCTCTCACTGTCGCTGGCGTTGGAGGTCACGTGCTCTGGAAACAGGACAAAGCAGAAATCAGGGGCGATGCCACGGAGCCCCCGGGCCCAGCAGAGGGGCAGAGGACCCCAAAAGGGCCCGGCAAGCGTCTCCTGGCACAGGTCACAGCCCCCCCGCTCCACATGCCTGAAGCCGAAAGAGAGACCCACCGTTCCCGGCACACTTCCACCGGGGGAGCCGGCTCCTTCAGCCCATCGCTGGCCTCCAAAATTCATTTCCACAGAACGGCGGAGGGCACAGCTGCAGGAGGCCGGGTCAGAGAAGACCCCCCGCACCAGAACCCGGACAGGAAGGGGGAGCAGCCCTAGCCCACCCCAAAAGCAGCACCGGGGGGGCTGGCCCAGAAGCCGGAGAGCCCCCTGGGTCTCCCTACCCGCTTTCTGGAAGGACAGAATGAAGCTGAGCCCCAGCTAAGGAGGCAGAGAGGAGGGGCCTGGGGGATCCCCAGAAGACAGCAGCCTCCCCCCACCCAGCTCAGTGGGGCTGCAAAAGGGCCTTTCCCTCCTCCAGGCACCAGGGCTGGCAGGCTCAGGTGGATTGGCACCAGGCTGGGCTTCATCCTTTGGAAACGGACGTCTTCCATCTCTGCCTGGGAGCCGTCCGGAGGGGACTGAAGAGGGGAAGGGGGGCCCTGTGGGGCAGCCCAGGCGGGGCCCTCTCAGGAGAAGCAGGATGGATGCTCCCCGCTGGCTGAGCTGCCTGCCTGCCATGCCCGGGGGGGGGGGGGGGAGACGACGACGACACGGGACTACGACCAGGTGGCCCCTCCTGAATCCCTTGAGCCCTCCCCAGCCAAGGGGGGGAAGGGGAGGAACCTGCAGCCCACCTTCAAGCCTGTTCGCCAAGCCCCAGTCAGTCTGACCCCTCACCCTTCTCCAGATGCAGGAAGACCCCCCCTCCCCATTATTGCTGGGATTCCACCCGCCCACGGAACTCCCCTGGAGGAAAGGAGGAAAGGCAGGCTAATCGGAGCGGCCCCAACCACCTTCCAAGGCCCAGGAAAGAGGCCCCTCTGTGGGCAAGCAGCCTGGGGTCCCCTCAGGGAGAGGGGCTGCTGTGGGTGGGCAGCGAGAGGGCAGCGTGGCAGAGGTCGAGGGAAGATGGTCCCCGTGCCCATTCCATAGAGAAAACCAAAGGGGTCGGTGGGCCCCATTCGACCTAGTGCCAAACACCCCATGAGGCGGGAGGGAGGGAGGGAGGGAGGGAGGGGCTGCTCAGGAGGGCCTGGGGCTCCAGGAAACAGGAGGTGGGGCAGGAGGGCCCTGGGGGAGGCTTGGCCTGGCAGCCTTTATCCAAACGCTGCTGCCGCTTCTTCAATACTGAAGGGAGCTTTGCTGGGGAGAATCCCCGTTTCTCACCCCTCCAAGGTGCAAAGGATGCCCGAGGCCCAAAGCAACGGAAGGAAAGCCAGCGGGAAAGTTGGGGGTCGCAACTGGGGCTGAGGAGAGGGAGGGAGGAGGAGGGGGTCACTTACTCAGGCCTTTTGATCCCATGTCTCCAGGGATCTCCTGTGGAGTAGTTCCCCGAGGGAGGGCAAGCAAGGGGGAGACAATCACAGAGAAAACATCCATCAGTGCCACATCCTCCGGTGGGGGGCTGCTCCAGGAGGGTCCCAGCAGCATCCGTGGGGAGCCAGACCCGCTAGCCCCCCCCATTCCCCTCCTTCAAGAGCACAACCCTGCCTGCTAGAAGAATGGATGTCTGTGAAGCCCCATCTCAAGGTGGGCGGAGAGAGAAGCCATGAGGGGAGAGTGAGAGGAGAGAGAAGCCGTGAGAGGAGAGAGAAGCCATGAGGGGAGAGTGAGAGGAGAGAGAAACCGTGAGAGGAGAGAGAGAGGAGAAGCCATGAGGGGAGAGTGAGAGGAGAGAGAAGCCGTGAGAGGAGAGAGAAGCCGTGAGAGGAGAGTGAGAGGAGAGAGAAACCGTGAGAGGAGAGAGAGAGGAGAGAGAAGCCATGAGGGGAGAGTGAGAGGAGAGAGAAGCCATGAGGGGAGAGTGAGAGGAGAGAGAAACCGTGAGAGGAGAGAGAGAGGAGAGAGAAGCCATGAGAGGAGAGAGAGAAGCCAGGAGGGGAGAGAGAGAAGCCATGAGAGGAGAGTGAGAGGAGAGAGAAGCCATGAGGGAACAGTGAGAGGAGAGAGAAGCCACGAGAGGAGAGTGAGAGAAGCCATGAGAGGAGAGTGAGAGGAGAGAGAAGCCATGAGGGGAGAGAGAGAGGAGAGAGAAGCCATGAGAGGAGAGAGAGAGGAGAGAGAAGCCATGAGAGGAGAGAGAGAGAAGCCATGAGAGGAGAGAGAGAGAAGAGAGAAGCCATGAGGGGAGAGTGAGAGGAGAGAGAAGCCATGAGGGGAGAGAGAGAGGAGAGAGAAGCCATGAGAGGAGAAAGAAGAGAGAAGCCATGAGAGGAGAGAGAGAAGCCATGAGAGGAGAGTGAGAGGAGAGAGAGGAGAGAGAAGCCATGAGAGGAGAGAGAGAGGAGAGAGAGAGGAGAGAGAAGCCATGAGAGGAGAGAGAGAGGAGAGAGAAGCCACGAGAGGAGAGTGAGAGAAGCCATGAGAGGAGAGTGAGAGGAGAGAGAAGCCATGAGAGGAGAGAGAGAGGAGAGAGAAGCCATGAGAGGAGAGAGAGAGAAGCCATGAGAGGAGAGAGAGAGAAGAGAGAAGCCATGAGGGGAGAGTGAGAGGAGAGAGAAGCCATGAGGGGAGAGAGAGAGGAGAGAGAAGCCATGAGAGGAGAAAGAAGAGAGAAGCCATGAGAGGAGAGAGAGAGGAGAGAGAAGCCATGAGGGGAGAGTGAGAGGAGAGAGAAGCCGTGAGAGGAGAGTGAGAGGAGAGAGAAGCCGTGAGGGGAGAGTGAGAGGAGAGAGAAGCCATGAGAGGAGAGTGAAAGGAGAGAGAAGCCGTGAGAGGAGAGTGAGAGGAGAGAGAAGCCGTGAGGGGAGAGTGAGAGGAGAGAGAAGCCATGAGGGGAGAGTGAGAGGAGAGAGAAGCCATGAGAGGAGAGTGAGAGGAGAGAGAAGCCATGAGAGGAGAGTGAGAGGAGAGAGAAGCCGTGAGAGGAGAGTGAGAGGAGAGAGAAGCCATGAGGGGAGAGTGAGAGGAGAGAGAAGCCATGAGGGGAGAGTGAGAGGAGAGAGAAGCCATGAGAGGAGAGTGAGAGGAGAGAGAAGCCATGAGAGGAGAGTGAGAGGAGAGAGAAGCCGTGAGAGGAGAGTGAGAGGAGAGAGAAGCCATGAGGGGAGAGTGAGAGGAGAGAGAAGCCATGAGAGGAGAGTGAGAGGAGAGAGAAGCCGTGAGAGGAGAGTGAGAGGAGAGAGAAGCCATGAGGGGAGAGTGAGAGGAGAGAGAAGCCATGAGGGGAGAGTGAGAGGAGAGAGAAGCCATGAGCGGAGAGTGAGAGGAGAGAGAAGCCATGAGGGGAGAGTGAGAGGAGAGAGAAGCCATGAGGGAAGAGAGAGAGGAGAGAGAAGCTATGAGAGGAGAGTGAGAGGAGAGAGAAGCCATGAGGGGAGAGAGAGAAGCCATGAGAGGAGAGAGGTGAGAGAAGCCATGAGGGGAGAGTGAGAGGAGAGAGAAGCCATGAGGGGAGAGTGAGAGGAGAGAGAAGCCATGAGAGGAGAGTGAGAGGAGAGAGAAGCCATGAGGGGAGAGTGAGAGGAGAGAGAAGCCATGAGGGGAGAGTGAGAGGAGAGAGAAGCCATGAGGGGAGAGTGAGAGGAGAGAGAAGCCGTGAGAGGAGAGTGAGAGGAGAGAGAAGCCGTGAGAGGAGAGTGAGAGGAGAGAGAAGCCATGAGGGGAGAGTGAGAGGAGAGAGAAGCCATGAGACGAGAGTGAGAGGAGAGAGAAGCCATGAGGGGAGAGTGAGAGGAGAGAGAAGCCATGAGAGGAGAGTGAGAGGAGAGGGTAGCCGTGAGAGGAGAGTGAGAGGAGAGAGAAGCCGTGAGAGGAGGGAGAAGCCATGAGAGGAGAGTGAGAGGAGAGAGAAGCCATGAGGGGAGAGTGAGAGGAGAGAGAAGCCATGAGAGGAGAGTGAGAGGAGAGAGAGAAGCCATGAGAGAGAGGTGAGAGAAGCCATGAGGGGAGAGTGAGAGGAGAGAGAAGCCATGAGAGGAGAGTGAGAGGAGAGAGAAGCCATGAGGGGAGAGTGAGAGGAGAGAGAAGCCATGAGGGGAGAGTGAGAGGAGAGAGAAGCCATGAGGGGAGAGTGAGAGGAGAGAGAAGCCATGAGAGGAGAGTGAGAGGAGAGAGAAGCCATGAGGGGAGAGTGAGAGGAGAGAGAAGCCATGAGGGGAGAGTGAGAGGAGAGGGTAGCCGTGAGAGGAGAGTGAGAGGAGAGAGAAGCCATGAGAGGAGAGTGAGAGGAGAGAGAAGCCATGAGAGGAGAGTGAGAGGAGAGAGAAGCCATGAGAGGAGAGTGAGAGGAGAGAGAAGCCGTGAGAGGAGAGTGAGAGGAGAGAGAAGCCGTGAGGGGAGAGTGAGAGGAGAGAGAAGCCATGAGGGGAGAGTGAGAGGAGAGAGAAGCCGTGAGAGGAGAGTGAGAGGAGAGAGAAGCCATGAGGGGAGAGTGAGAGGAGAGAGAAGCCATGAGAGGAGAGTGAGAGGAGAGAGAAGCCGTGAGAGGAGAGTGAGAGGAGAGAGAAGCCATGAGGGGAGAGTGAGAGGAGAGAGAAGCCATGAGGGGAGAGTGAGAGGAGAGAGAAGCCATGAGAGGAGAGTGAGAGGAGAGAGAAGCCATGAGGGGAGAGTGAGAGGAGAGAGAAGCCATGAGGGGAGAGAGGAGAGAGAAGCCATGAGGGGAGAGTGAGAGGAGAGAGAAGCCGTGAGAGGAGAGTGAGAGGAGAGAGAAGCCATGAGGGGAGAGTGAGAGGAGAGAGAAGCCATGAGAGGAGAGTGAGAGGAGAGAGAAGCCGTGAGAGGAGAGTGAGAGGAGAGAGAAGCCGTGAGAGGAGAGTGAGAGGAGAGAGAAGCCATGAGGGGAGAGTGAGAGGAGAGAGAAGCCATGAGAGGAGAGTGAGAGGAGAGAGAAGCCGTGAGAGGAGAGTGAGAGGAGAGAGAAGCCATGAGAGGAGAGTGAGAGGAGAGAGAAGCCATGAGGGGAGAGTGAGAGGAGAGAGAAGCCATGAGGGGAGAGTGAGAGGAGAGAGAAGCCATGAGGGGAGAGTGAGAGGAGAGAGAAGCCATGAGAGGAGAGTGAGAGGAGAGAGAAGCCGTGAGAGGAGAGTGAGAGGAGAGAGAAGCCATGAGGGGAGAGTGAGAGGAGAGAGAAGCCATGAGAGGAGAGTGAGAGGAGAGAGAAGCCGTGAGAGGAGAGTGAGAGGAGAGAGAAGCCATGAGGGGAGAGTGAGAGGAGAGAGAAGCCATGAGAGGAGAGTGAGAGGAGAGAGAAGCCGTGAGAGGAGAGTGAGAGGAGAGAGAAGCCCGTGAGAGGAGAGTGAGAGGAGAGAGAAGCCATGAGAGGAGAGTGAGAGGAGAGAGAAGCCGTGAGAGGAGAGTGAGAGGAGAGAGAAGCCATGAGGGGAGAGTGAGAGGAGAGAGAAGCCATGAGGGGAGAGTGAGAGGAGAGAGAAGCCATGAGAGGAGAGTGAGAGGAGAGAGAAGCCATGAGGGGAGAGAGAGGTGAGAGAAGCCATGAGGGGAGAGTGAGAGGAGAGAGAAGCCGTGAGAGGAGAGTGAGTGGAGAGGAGAGGAGAGAGTAGCGTGGCTGTCTGCCTGCCTGCTCGCCCACTGCACTCTCGTTCCCCCCCCTGCGACCCATCAGCTTGGCTCCCCACGGATGTTCTTGGGGCCCTTTTCCAGGCACATGCGATCCGTCCATCCGTCCGTCCCCCCCCTTGTACTTACGGTCAAGATCACTCGTCTCTGCCTCACTCAGCTCCTTGTTCTTGTAGAAGGGGAATTTTCGGGAAAAGAGATTCTTTTTACGCTTGTCATTGAGTGACTGCTGAGGAAGAGAAGGAAAGAGGGGCAGACAGAGGGTGGGTGTCGGACGCCCAGCAGGTCAGGAAGGCCCAGGGCCAGCCAGCAGCCACCGCTCCAGGGGGAGCCCCTCCCCGAAACTAGTACCCTCCAGCGTGCAGGGCCCCTGCTTCTGCCCAAGATGGGAGGGGGGGAGGGGGGGAGGCAGGGCTCTGAGGAGATGGCCCAGGAGGGGGGGTCTGCTCTGGGCCCAAAAATAAAGCCGGTCCCTAAGATGACTCCCCCTCTCCTGCTGAGAGCAAGGCCCCCCCGGAGCCTCTGCTAGAGGGGGATGGAGGCTCCCCCCACCATTCATTCTGAGGAGAGGCTGCCTGGCTGCCTGGGGTCCCAGGGGCCCCCTGAGTGCCTGTCTGGGCAAGGCTGCTGGCGTGGAGGAGCCCAGGAAGAGCTGCAACTCTGGGTGGGGGGTGGGGGGATCATAGTAAGTCCGTGTTAGGCCAGTGATCTAGATGGGTACTGGGGGGGGAGGGGGCAAGCAGCTGTACTGGACCCTCCCCTGGGGCCCCCAGTCATCAACTATGGGTTGCAAGGGGGGGAGGGCTGGGAATACTTAGCAGGAAGCCTGCTGAAACATTCCTGGGACCCAGGAAATGGGGGGGGGGGGAGTGACTGGCTACCTTCACCCACGTGCTGGACTTGGTCTGCTGGCTAACCTTGGCCTTCCATTCGGAGTGGGGTGGTTAGCTTGGAGGGGAACCGCTTAATGGATTGGGAAGGTTCGGTATCGGAGGGGAGCCTGAGTCCTCCCAAAATATTACAGCACAGCCCCCCCACCCCGCATAAAGCAGGGAGGGAGGGGGGCACTTCCCCTTCCCAGGGCCAGGAGGGCTCAGCGTAAATGAAATACACCCCCCCCCCCCGGTGCCAATTCCCCCTCAGTCAGAATGAAGCCTCCAGCTGCCGTCCTGCCTGCAGAGGTGGGTGGGAGAGAAGGCCTCTGCTGCAGGGAGAAGGACTAGAACTCGGCTCCAATAGCCAAAATAAAGTGGGACGAAATGTGCCCAGCAGCCTTTGCCTGTGGACGTGTGGAAGCCGTCAGCCACGAGGCCTTCAGCCCTCCCCCTCCCCCCTCCTTGGGCAGGAGAGCTCGCTGGTCTTGGGCAGGAGGCGGGTTAAAAGCTCTGGAGGGACAGGGCAGGAAAGGCAGCGGGGGGGGGGGGGGGAGAGGGAGGGGGGGTCAGAGAGGAGCAGCCCAGTCTAGCCCAGCATGCAGCTTAGCAGGAGCGGCACTGACCGAGCCAAGAGGCCAGCCTGCCTAGCACGGAGCCATGGGCGGCAGAAGAGGGAGGTCCCCACCACCACCACCACCACCACCACCACCACCACCACCACCACCACCAGACCAGGCCAAGGAAGGGAAACACCCCCCCCCCCCCCCCCCGTCTGCCTGCTGTGCCCGGTTAGTCTTCCCCGCAGATCAGCCCATCGCGCACCCCTGGTCAGAGCAGGCAAGGGGGGGAAGCGGCCACCGGCCAGGGCAAGCGGGCCCCTCAGCAGTTCCAGCCAGAGGCCAGGCGAGGAGGGGGAGGGGCAGCCACGCTCCCCCCCTCCCCCCACGGGAAAGCCAAGCAAGGCGATGAGCAAGAGCGGAAGGCAGGCAGGGCGGGCAGGGGTCTCTCAATGGCAAGCGTACTTGGGGGGTGGGGGTCTCCTCCGGTTCTCATGCAGGGGGGGCCTGGGGCAGGGTGAAGGCAACCAGGCAGCGCTTCATGCGGGTCCCCACACGGAGGGGGGCTCCGAGAACAACCAACGAGGAGGAGGAGGAGGAGGAGGCTCTGCTCCTTCCAGCCACGGAGAAGGGCAAGGCGTTTGGGGGAGGGGGGAGATTAGTGCAGCGTGACGGAGGCACACACGCACATACACACACACACATACACACGCCCTTCTGGAGATGGGCCGCTACAGAAATCAAATCAATCAATCAGCAAAAACGAAACCTGCAATTATCCCCCCCCACACCGCCACCCCCTCTCTGCCCCCCCCCCTGAGGATTTCCCCAGGCGGGGGCTGCTGGCAGGAGTAATGGCCTGGGGCAGCTGCTGGGTCCCTGGCAAATCGTGGGGACCCGCGCGCACACACACACAGAGCTCAGGGTCCCCATACTCCCCTCCCCCCCCCCCCCAAAGAGTGGAGAATGGCCACAAGGGAATTCGGAGAGCGAAGGGTTAGGGATCCATGCGCTCTCCTCCTCCTCCTCCCTCTAAAGACTCTGTGCTTGTGTGTGTGTGTGTGTGTTTGTGAAGATAAAGACCCAAGTAAAGTAACCGATGGATTGTAAGAAACAAGAATAAAAATGTACCATGTGGACAAGATACCATGGAAATGACTCTGCCAGCCCAGGGCAGGTGGGAGGTCACTGGCCCTCCAGGTAGCCCTCGACCTCCTCGGGCCCAGGGTGGTCCAGTATGGGCTTCTCTGGGACCTGTGGGCTCGTCATGGGGGAAGGGCCGGTGGGGGGCCCTGAATGGGAGGGGAAGAGCTTCCGGCCTTGCCCCTTGCGCAGGCCAAAAGCCCCCCCCCCAACCGCTAAGTGCGAAGACGACCTTTACTGCCAGGTTGCCCCTCCCCCACTGCCCTTGACCTGGAGAGAAATTATTCAGATAATTACTTTCAATCTCCTGAAAACTAGGCCCAACTGAGGACAAAGCGGAGGGTGCCCACAAGAGGCCGGTCCAGATGAGCAGGCCCTGCAGGGAGTGGGTGGGGGCCCTCGAGGTCCACGGAGGATGTGGGTGGGGGGACGGAAGGGGAACTCGTCTGCAGACCCCACCAAGCGGGGCTCAATGGCAAAGGCTCAGGAGGACAGACTCAAGGCTCAGCAGGGTCTTGGTGGACTGAAGCACTGGCCCCGCTTCAGCAAAACGCGGAGGTTCGGGGGTGAGAAAAATAAGGCCCTGCACTGAGGCAGGAAAATAACGAAGGCCCAGAGGCAGCGACCGTGAGAAAGAACCAGGGGTCCGAGGGGGCAGCCGGGGGGGCTCGGCAGCTGCCAAAAAAGCCGAGGCGATCCTCCGGGGGGGGGGGGCAGCCTCCACGGCTTCAGCCGCCAGGACACACGTGGAACGCAGCACCCGCCAGTTTCGATGGCTTAGAAGAAAGGAAGAGTGGGGAGAAGCGCGAGAGAGACTGGGCCCCCCAACGGACGGCTGAGGGGACGAGGGGGGCCCAGTCTCAGGGGGCCCAGGAGGGCTGGGGCGACACGCAGGGGGCAAGAGGCAATGGGGGGGGGGGGGAGCCCCAGCCTGGAACGAAGGAGGAATTTCCAGCCGGGGGTGAGATTCTCTCCTCAGTGAAACCGCTGGACCTTGCGGAGCTGGGGGCCCTCTAAGATGAGACTACAGACGTCCGTCCGGTCTCCTGACTTGAGCAGGGTGGGGGGTGTTGGGCTAGAAGGCGGGTAGAGAGCCCAGCCCAATGGGTTTAAGTAGCTGAGGGCTGTCTTTGCACGGAGGGGCTCAGGCGTCTGGCCACGGCTGCCCCAAAGGGGGCGTTTCCTAGAGGCGACTGGACGTTCCTTTGAAGATGTTTCACTTCTCCTCCAAGAAGCTTCTCCAGAGTTACAGCTGACCCTCACCCTAACCTCGAGCCACACGGTGGAGCTGGGAGAATCGTGGCTACTCCAACGAAAGGGCAGAAAGGGCTTAAATTACAGAGAACCATCTCCTGACCGTAGGAGCCGGGAGGAGGAGCCGTCCCTTCACCGGATTTCTACAAGCAAAGGTCTGGACGGCCGCCCTCTCGCTCTCTGAAGAAGTGCCCCCCCCAGGAGTCGGTCCTTTTAATGGGCCTCACCTCCCCCTGAGACTGCTGTGAGGCAGCTAGGCTCTCGGGGGTGGGGGGGGACAGGGGCATGGCAGCCGGGGCCAGGGGAGGGCCGTCCTCATCGACAGAGCCTGGGGGAGCAATTCAAGGGGGCTCACTCAGCCGAGGATCCAGGCGACTCTCTCGCAGGGGGTCAAGAGCCTCCAAGCATGAACAGCCGGCCTTGAGCTCCCCGCCTGGTCACCTGCCCCGGCCCTGCTTTCTGCCCCTCAAAGCCTCAACGGTGGCTCAGGAAGGCAGGTGGGCAGGTGAACCCCTGGCCCAGAGGCGGGGGGAGGGGGGGAAGAGGTGGAGGAGAGGGGGGACAGTCGCCTCACGGCTGGAACCCCTCCACCTCCCCACCGGATGGGGCTCCGTCGGAATGGAACAAGGGCCAAAATCTAGACACCTCAAGGCCTTTCACAAACCCCTGAATAAGGCAGGGTGGGTGGGGGGGGTCCATTTTTTCCTTCCAATCCCCCTCCCCCATGGTCTTTAGTGCCAGAAAAAACAACTATACTCCAAATATTCCAAATGCATCTCCCCCCCCTCCCCCGGTTGCTCCGGCAGCAGTGACTCTGCGGTGGTGGACGGGCACCGAAATGGCCCATCGTCGGCCCACACTCACCCCTTTCTCGCCCCTCGCTTTAGAATTGAACTTGACCGTCTTCAGCCGAGCGCGTTCCTTCTTCTCCACCCTGCAAGGGAAACGCAGGAGGAAAAACTGTGAGTGCCTGCAGCTCTCACTGGTGAGCAGAAGGGGGCGCCCCTCCTTCCCGGGACAGAAGCCCCCCCTCCCCTCTATGGGGCCGGCTGCTAGGAGGGGGATCCAGCCCAGAAAAGAGCCCCCCACCCCCACTCGGCCCTGGCCTGCTGGGCCAAGCAGCAACTCACCTGACCTACGTGCTGCCCAATCCCACGGGACCCCTCCCCAACCCCCCTGGCAGAAGCATCGCCCCTTGTGCTGCAACGGAAGTGGTCAAGACACACGCGTTCATTGGCCCGACTCTGGGCTGCGCACAAAAGGGACCCCACACGCAACCGAGGGCGAGGCAAAGGGGGAATGTGGCCAAACCCATCCAGGAAGGGGCTCAATCCCCCCCTTCCAGGGCCCAAGCGGGAGTGGAGCGCCTCCTGGGGTCCCTGGGACAGGGGGGCTGCTCCTGGCAGGCCACAGCCCCTCCTCAGGGGCCACGCACGGCTGGGCCCTTGCTGGGGTCAGTGTCCCCTTGAGGGGAAGAGTGTGCAGGGAGCCATCACAACGGTGTGCACCTTTAGGGAAGAGGGCCGATAAGGCTGCCCGTCTTCAGCTCTCAGGCCAGGGGTCTCTTTCCAAGCGGGGCTCAGACCTGGCTACGGCAACGGGGCAACACCCTCCACACCAAAGACTTTGGGGGGGGCGGAAGGTGCCCCCCCGCCTGGACTTCCCAGCCGCGCTTGACACCACTGACGTCTAGACAGACTTGTGGGGTGGGTGGGGGGGAATAGACCTGAAGGGGGGGGAGGTCCAGCACTAGACCCCTACTTCGTGGTGTGAAACCACCAGGTGGAGATCATCTGTCAACACGGGGGGGTGAGCAGCTGCCCCCCCCCCCATTCAGCCCAGTCCAGGCCGAGCGCTTTGGGGCCGGTTATTACGATTATTATTATTACGATTATTATTATTATTATTATTATTATTATTATTATTATTATTATTATTAATTAGATTTGTATGCTGCCCCTCTCCGGAGACTCGGGGCGGCTGACAGCCACAAAAACAGTACAGATCCGTTATTTAAAACAATTTAAAACCCTCGATATAAAAAGCAGTCACACATCTCAGACAAACTATACGTAAAGCGGAAACTGCCCGGGTGAATCAATTTCCCCAGGCCTGACGACAGAGGTGGGTTTTAAGGAGTTTGCGAAAGGCAAGGAGGGTGGGGGCAGTCCTAATCTCCGGGAGGGAGTTGATTCCAGAAGGTAGGGGGCCGCCACAGAGAAGGCTCTTCCCCCTGGGTCCTGTGTTTAGTCGACGGGACCTGGAAAAGGCCCACTCTGTTTCGGAGACATTCAGGTCCGGTGCCAGGAAGGGCTTTATAGGTCATGACCAACACTTTGAATTTTGACCGGAAAGTGATCAGCAACCAGTGCAGACTGCAGAGTGTTGGAGTGACATGGGCATATTTAGGGAAGCCCATGACTGCTCTCGCAGCTGCATTCTGCACGATCTGAAGTTTCCAAACACTCTTCAAAGGTAGCCCCATGCAGAGAGCATTACAGTAGTCGAGCCTCGAGGTGATGAGGGCATGAGTGACTGTGAGCAGTGAGTCCCGGTCCAGATAGGGTCGCAACTGGCGCACCAGGCGAACCTGGGCAAACGCCCCCCTCGCCACAGCTGAGAGATGTTTCTCTAATGTGAGCTGTGGATCGAGGAGGACGCCCAGGGGTCAATGATTCCACCCCCCCCCAGGGTAATGGACGCACAGATGGAATTGTCCTTGGGAGGCAAAGCCCACAGCCACTCCGTCTTATCCGGGTTGAGTTTGAGACTGTTGACACCCATCCAGGCCCCAACAGCCTCCAGGCACCGGCACATCACGTCCACTGCTTCGTTGACTGGACATGGGGTGGAGATGTATAACTGGGTATCATCGGCATATTGATGATACCTCACCCCATGCCCTTGGATGATCTCGCCCAGCGGTTTCATTTAGATATTGAATAGCAGGGGGCAGAGGACCGACCCCTGAGGCACCCCACAAGGGAGAGACCTAGAGGTCGACCTCTGACCCCCCACTAACACCGACTGCAACGGACCAGAGAGGTAGGAGGAGAACCACTGAAGGACAGTGCCTCCCACTCCCAACCCCTCCAGCCGGTGCAGAAGGATCATCCATCAACACGACCAAAGCGGTTTCCATGCAGTAGCCGGGCCTGAATCCTGACTGCTGAGGGCCTAGATAATCAGCTTCTTCCAAGGACCGCTGGAGCTGGAGCGCCACCATCTTCCCAACAACCTTCCCCATGAAGGGAAGGTTGGAGACTGGGCGGCAGTTGTTGAGAATGGCTGGGTCCAGGGAAGGCTTCTTGAGGAAAGGGCGCACAAGTGCCTCCTTGTAGGGAGCCTTAAAGGACCCCCTCCCCAAAGAAGCGCTGACAATCTCCTGGACCCAGCTCTGTGTCACCTCCCTGCTGGCCGGAGACCAGCCAGGAGGGACACGGATCCAGTGAGCAGGTGGTGGAACTCACAGCTCCAATGGCCTTGTCCACTTCATCAGGTGTCACCAGATCAAACTCTTCCCAGATGGATGGATGGACGGTTGTGCCCCTCTGAGCCCGGGAGTGGAGCTGAGGGGCAACGTGGGGGCCACTTTCAATCAGCTCTGAGCTAAGAGGGCCTTGACCCAAAGGCGCCCTGTGAGGCCATGCTCTCCAGCCAGTCCCGGCCATCCTGGCTTCTCTCCCTTCCAAGCTCCCTGGTCAGCTGCACGAGGCTCAGGGAAGGGGACCCTCCTCCCACCCCGGGGGCCTCCCACCAAGCCAGGGCTCCCACCACCACCAACGGAAGACTCTGCCCCAATGGTGCTGATCTACAAAGAGGCCCCTCCTTCGTCCTCTCCCCCCCCCCCTTCCTCCTCCTGGGAGCTTGGCCTGGCCCGGCTCAGGGTCCCAGCTGCCCCTGCCCCCTTCCTCACTTGGGAGTCCACACGCCCTTCCCCCCCTCTCCCCCTCCCCACCTGGGAAGCCTCGAGGGCCGCTACCTGCGTTTGCTGGGAATGACCCCGACCTGGTCGCTCTCCCCGCCGGGCATCACCAGCCGTGCCTGCCACCACTCGTCGTCCGAGGCGTTGATGACGTGGAGGATGCTGCCGAAGGAGAAGTCCAGCCCCTGGCTGGGGAGGCCACTGTCCCTGCTCCGGTCGTAGTCAAAGAGGGCCCTGCGGAGGGAGGGGGGACGGGTGACCGGGGGGCGGGGGTCAGAAGGGAAGGGGGGAAGGGGCCTGAGCATCTCTCCCGGGGGGGGGGGGGGGGGAAACGGACAACGACCCAGTTCACTGCTCTGCCTGCAGGGAGTGGTGGTGCATAAGGGGGGGTGGGATTTCAGCACCCAAAGGGTCTCCAGGACGGATCCCGCTCTGCTTCCACCGTGGCTGGAGTGGCATGGCCAAGACACATGGGTGGGGGGTGAGACTCCTACAGGGGGGCCATCTCAATGGAGGGAAGCCCATACGGCCTAATGGGTGTCACTGAGACGGGTGTGTGTGTGTGTGTGTGTGTGTGTGAGACTCTTGAGGGAAACGCAGAGCCTGGAGAGCCGATCCCGGAACAGAGCAGCCGGGGCGAGTGAGTTGGGGGGGGGGGGCAGATGAGAGCATCTGCAGAAGAACAAAAGCAAGAGGGTTGTGTGGGGGTGTGTGTGATATTATTGTTTTTTTGGGGGGGGGTGTCTGCAGAAGGCCGAGCCAAGCCGATTGACTGGGTAAATTTTGTGGAAGGGCCCCATCCCGTGACATCCAGGTGGGAGAGACACAGTCGGACCACAGAGCCCCCAACCCCCCCCGCCCTCCCCTGGCCAGACGCCGCCCCGCTCTCTCCTTTCCAGGGGCTTGAACAAAAGGAAGAGGAAGAGGAGGAAGGGAGACGGCCGCCAAGCCTCACCTGACGTAGAGTGACCGCTTCTTGCTGGTGCGCAGAGAGCCGGATCCTGAGCTCACGCTGCTGGTCATCATCTGCTCTCGCAAGTCGTGTATCTTGCTTCGAAGCGGCCGTACTCTGAGGGAGAGGGAGACGCCGGGTCAACTCCACGCGGGGCCCGGCTGCACAGCGCCAGGAGTCTTAGCGCCCCAAATCGTGCGCCCCCCTCCACCTCTGGAACAAGGCCGCCACTGATCCACGCTCCTTCCCCCGCCCCAGCCACAGATTTCAAAAAACAATAGAAACATAGAAACATAGAAAGATAGAAGTCTGACGGCAGAAAAAGACCTCATGGTCCATCTAGTCTGCCCTTATACTATTTTCTGTATTTTATCTTAGGATGGATATATGTTTATCCCCAGGCATGTTTACATTCAGTTACTGTGGATTTATCTACCACGTCTGCTGGAAGTTTGTTCAAGGATCTACTACTCTTTCAGAAAAATAATATTTTCTCACGTTGCTTTTGATCTTTCCCCAACTAACTTCAGATTGTGTCCCCTTGTTCTTGTGTTCACTTTCCTATTAAAAACACTTCCCTCCTGAACCTTATTTAACCCTTTAACATATTTAAATGTTTCGATCATGTCCCCCTTTTCCTTCTGTCCTCCAGACTATACAGATTGAGTTCATTAAGTCTTTCCTGATACGTTTTTATGCTTAAGACCTTCCACCATTCTTGTAGCCCGTCTTTGGACCCCTTCAATTTTGTCAATATCTTTTTGTAGGTGAGGTCTCCAGAACTGAACACAGTATTCCAAATGTGGTCTCACCAGCATTCTATATAGCGGGATCATAATCTCCCTCTTCCTGCTTGTTATACCTCTAGCTATGCAGCCAAGCACCCTACTTGCTTTCCCTACCACCTGACTGCACTGTTCACCCATTTTGAGACTGTCAGAAATCACTACCCCTAAATCCTTTTCCTTTGAAGTATTTGCTAACACAGAACTGCCAATACAATACTCAGATTGAGGATTCCTTTTCCCCAAGTGCATTATTTTACATTTGGAAACATTAAACTGCAGTTTCCATTGCTTTGACCATTTATCTAGTAAAGCTAAATCATTTACCATATTACAGACGCCTCCAGGAATATCAACCCTATTGCATACTTTAGAGTCATCGGCAAATAGGCAAACCAATGCGGAACAACTCTTTTCTCTCTTTTTCGCTCATGCGCGCACACACACACACACACACACACAGTGACATTGCAGGGCTACACAAATTTACTCCAGAAATTTGACAGAACAAAACACGGATCGATCTCTCTCCCCCCCCCCCCCCCCCATTCGAAATCTACTCTTGCTCTGGGGAGCATTCAGTGAAGAAAACGACTTTGAAAGCACAAACACAAATTGCAATGCATTCAACCAACACCAAAGCCAGTGCCAAAACAAGGTGCCTTGTCCCGGGCCGGCAGTGAGGCTGAGCTCTGCCCCCCCCACTGCCTTGGGCCACCTGGTGTTTGGACTACAGCAAGGCCTTCTCCCTGGGGCTGACCTTCAAGGCTTTGGCCAAGGTCCTTGTTGGTCAAGGGCCACCAGTTCAGCATTCAAAGCTATGTCGGTGCTGATTGATACTCATAACTGGCCCTCAAATTTCCCCCCCCCAGCAGCCCCCCATTCTGCTAGCGTGCAGCAGGGGGAGCACGGGGGTTATGTGGGTGTACCGAGGCACCCCCACCATGATGGCCCCTCGCGTGGCTGCGTCCTGGACTATCTGCAGCCTCCGAACCTAAGAAGAACCTAAGAAGAATGAGATTGCCCTAATGGCAGTAAAGGGAGATATTGTGGTTATGGGTGATTTCAACATGCCTGATGTTGACTGGAATATCCCCAGTGCCCTTACATGCAAAAGTAAGACTATAGTAGAGGCCTTTACAGGAGAAGCTATGGCACAGCTAGTTAAGACACCAACTAGAGGGGAGAATATTCTAGATTTAGTTTTTACAAATGGGAATCGGGTTTCAGAGGTCAAGGTGGGAGAAAATTTAGGTTGCAGCGACCATCTATGTTTGTGGTTTGATGTAAAAACTGATTGTGAGCAATCCTATACTGCAACCAAAGTATTGGATTTCAGAAAAACAAATTTTAATGCAATGGGGGAATATTTAAATAATGAATTAAAGGGGAGGGATAAAATGGCAGGAGCGAGCACCCAGTGGACTGTATTAAAAAAGGCCATCTTAAAAGCCACTGGACTGTATGTAAGACAAATAACTAAAGGTAAAGGGAAGAAGAAACCGCTATGGTTTAGCAATTATGTAAGGGCTATAGTCAACGAAAAAAAGGGCTGCCTATAGGAGGTATAAAGAGTCTGGAAGTATAGCTGATAGAGAGGTGTATAAAATGAGACAGAAGGAGGCGAAACAGATAATATATGCTGCTAAAACCTCAAAAGAGGAAGAAATAACAAAATCTGTAAAGAAGGGGGATAAAACCTTCTTCAGATATATTAGTGATAGGAAGAAGAAAAACTGCAGCATCCCAAAGCTTAGTACCGGGAATAATACATGCATTGATGGGAATAAGGAGATCGCTGACCATTTCAATAGCTACTTCTGTTCAGTTTTCTCAAAAGACACCTTACAAAATAATACTATAGAGGGATATAGCATTGCTTCCAGCTGTACGGATTCAGCTCCAGTGATCTTAGAAGCCGATGTCTTAGAAGAACTTGAAAGATTAAAGATAAATAAGGCAATGGGTCCAGATGGCATCCACCCCAGAGTTCTTAAAGAACTCAGATCTGTCATTGCTACCCCCCTGACTGATTTGTTTAACCAATCCCTGTTAACAGGAGATGTTCCTGAGGATTGGAGAATGGCCAGTGTTGTGCCTATCCACAAGAAGGGCAGTAGAGAAGAAGCTGGAAACTACAGGCCAGTTAGCTTGACATCAGTTGTCGTTAAAATGATGGAGACTCTACTCAAAAAGAGGATAAATCAGCATCTAAAAAACAATAACTTATTGGACCCAAATCAGCATGGCTTTACTGAAGGCAAATCATGTCAGACTAATCTCATTGAGTTCTTTGACTATGTCACAAAGGTGTTGGATGAAGGTGGTGCCGTGGATATTGCCTACCTGGACTTCAGCAAAGCATTTGATACGGTTCCACATAAAGAGCTGATAGATAAATTAGTGAAGATTGGACTTAATCCCTGGATAGTTCAGTGGATTTCAAGCTGGCTGAAGCATAGACATCAGAGAGTTATTGTTAATGGCGAGTATTCTGAGCAGAGACAGGTTACAAGCGGTGTGCCACAAGGGTCTGTTCTGGGTCCTATTCTTTTTAATATGTTTGTGAGTGACGTAGGGGAAGGTTTGGTAGGGAAGGTTTGCCTATTTGCCGATGACTCTAAAGTGTGCAATAGGGTTGATATTCCTGGAGGGGTCTGTAATATGGTAAATGATTTAGCGTTACTAGATAAATGGTCAAAGCAATGGAAACTGCAGTTTAATGTTTCCAAATGTAAAATAATGCACTTGGGGAAAAGGAATCCTAAATCTGAGTATTGCATTGGCAGTTCTGTGTTAGCAAAAACTTCAGAAGAGAAGGATTTAGGGGTAGTGATTTCTGACAGTCTCAAAATGGGTGAGCAGTGTGGTCGGGCGGTAGGAAAGGCAAGTAGGATGCTTGGCTGCATAGCTAGAGGTATAACAAGCAGGAAGAGGGAGATTATGATCCCGCTATATAGAATGCTGGTGAGACCCCATTTGGAATACTGTGTTCAGTTCTGGAGACCTCACCTACAAAAAGATATTGACAAAATTGAACGGGTCCAAAGACGGGCTACAAGAATGGTGGAAGGTCTTAAGCATAAAACGTATCAGGAAAGACTTAATGAACTCAATCTGTATAGTCTGGAAGACAGAAGGAAAAGGGGGGACATGATCGAAACATTTAAATATGTTAAAGGGTTAAATAGGGTTCAGGAGGGAAGTGTTTTTAACAGGAAAGTGAACACAAGAACAAGGGGACACAATCTGAAGTTAGTTGGGGGAAAGATCAAAGGCAATATGAGAAAATATTATTTCACTGAAAGAGTAGTAGATCCTTGGAACAAACTTCCAGCAGACGTGGTTGGTAAATCCACAGTAACCGAATTTAAACATGCCTGGGATAAACATATATCCATTGTAAGATAAAATACAGGAAATAGTAAAAGGGCAGACTAGATGGACCATGGGGTCTTTTTCTGCCGTCAGTCTTCTATGTTTCTAAGAAGAGCCAGGCTGAATCAGGCCAACACCCACTGAGTCCAGCACTCTGTGTCCCACAGCATGTGTCAAGACGGGGGTGGTGGTGGGGGCTGATGAGGGCCTGAGTGACCTTGCGCAGAGCCTCCTGGTCCAAAGAGGGCCGCAGCCCCCTGGCCACAGCCGAGAGGTGGTGATTGGGGCCCAGCTGTGGATCCAGGAGGGTTGCGGACCCTTTCCGAGGGGGTCAATGTTTCCCCCCCACACCAGAACAATGGACGGACAGATGGAGTGGCCCTCTGGAGGGAATGGGCTGAGCCTGAAACGTTGAGGGAGGGGCCCTTGAGGCGGAGAGAAGCGGGGGGGAGGGAATGTGCTGGAGGGGTGGGGTGGGGGGTTCCACCAGAGGGCGCTGCTTCAGAGCCTCGGTGCTGGGGCCTGGATTCCCAGCCCTCGAGACTCCCTGCCACTGGAAGCAGCGGGCGATGGGTTTCCAGGAGAGAGGGGGAGGGCCCGGTCTGACCGCTCACTTGCCTTCGGGACGATACTGAGCCACGATGGTGACGGACTGGCCGGCGTTTTTCAAGGCAGCCGCTGCTTCTTCGTGGGTGGCAGCTTTGAGGTCCACGCCGTTTACCTGGAAAGCAACAGGAAGGAACAGCTGCCACGCCACCCGGTCCACCATAGTGGGACCCAACCGTGCCCCCTTGCAGAGGGCTGTCTCCAGGCGGGCCACAGAGGCCTCGCACACACACACACACACACACACACACGCCCTCCCTGCCAGGCAGAGTCCCGCACGGTCCGGGGACCCTTGCCAAGAAGACCCCCCCCCCCGGCCTTACCGAAATGATGCGGTCTCCCTTCCTGAGCTCCCCACTGAGGTCTGCGGGGCCCCCGGCCAGGATGAAGGAGACAAAAATCCCCTCCCCGTCCTCTCCCCCGACGATGTTGAAGCCGAGCCCCGTGGAGCCCCGGTGCAGCACCAGCCTCCGTGGCTCCCTGGAGAGGGAAAAGGAGCGGATCACAGCCACCCAGGCACGGGCAGCCGTGGCCTCAGCCGTGGCACAAGAGGCTCTTCGGCTTTACTCAACAGGTGAAGGGTCTAATAGAGATTCCGGCCAAAACTCTTCTTTTTACTGCTATGGATAAAGAAGAAAACTACCCAAAAATGTATCAAATACAAGTGGAAAGAATTGAGGTTTTAATCAATTAATTCTCACTCTGCAGAGACCGTAAACAATGTTTCTTTTGTTTTGTTCTTATAAACACAAAGGCAAAAAAAGGAAAAAATAACGATAAAGTTATAAAGAAAACTCGGGACTTATATACACAGTTATATGTATCTGCAAAAGTTATATAAACCTATTTCAATCCATGTTCCTTTCTTATCCTGTATAGTCAATGTAAAATAGATTATAATTATATAGTTCAACATAATCATATCAAACTCAAGCTATTATGAATAACCTGTTTTTACATAAAGAATTAACTCTCTCTCCAACAGTATATTTATTTTATTTATATGTCAGAAATATACCACCCGCCCACAGTGGCCGTTATTAGAGAACAGGAGAATTTTACCTGATAAATACAACAATTTACTCAAAAACTGTTTCTACATAAACACAATGGATTCTGATATTTGCATGAATCGTATTTCTTTTTATTGAAGGAAGTACGATGGAGCCTCTGCTGGGTCTTTTGTTGTGTCCCCCCCCCCCCGGGAAACAGCTGAAGACAATGAGGACTGAACTCCTGCCGTCTTAAATTCTCCACACGGGGCCACCTTTGAAGAAGGCTCAGAGACTTCGGGGGGGGGGGGGGGAAATGCGGCCGCGCAAGAACTCATGGGCCTTCCGAGATGCGCCCATGTCTCTCTCTCCAGCACTCCGCGAACTGCATTGGCTGCCGGTTGGTCTCTGGACTCAACTCAAAGTGCTGGTTGTGACCTATAAAGCCCCGCATGGCATCGGGGCAGGTCACTTGGGGGACGAATCCCAGCAACCAGTCCGGTCCCACAGAGTCGGCCTTCTCTGTGGCGGCCCCAGCCTTATGGAATCAGCTCCCTGCAGAGAGGCTTGGGCCCTGGCCGATGAATGAACTTATACGTGTGACTGGGAGAATGTGCGCGACTGGCTTTGAGAAACGGGGTTTTTAGAATGTTTTTAGATTTAGATTTCTAGATGTTTTGCATTTATTCTTGTTGTGAGCCCCCCTGAGTCTGGGGGGGGGGGGCAGAGAGGTCGAATGAATGAATGGATGGATGGATGAAGCTTGTCCGTTGAAACCCTCCATCGCCACAGAAATGGATAGTGTGTGTGTGAGAGAGAGGGGGGGGGGCTGGGCAAGACCCCCTTGGCTGCCAATCCTTCCCATCGGAGCCCTTCCGAGGCAGGCCAGGTGGGGCCTCTTGGGGGGGGGTGTTTCTGTGTGTGTTAGGGGCCCTGCCTCCCACCCTCGGGACCCCCCCGGCCGTTCCTCAGGGTTGGGGCTCTCGCAGCATCCACAGGGCCACGGGGGCCCCCCTCTGCCCCCTCCACCCTGGTCGGCCGCTGGCAAGCGAAGGGGGGAGCCATGGGAGACTGCCCCCCCCCCAGATGTCGGGGGCTGCGGCTGTGCAAGGTTTGCCTCAGGGCGGCCACTGGAGCTTCCCCGGATGCCATGGGGGGGGGGCAGCATGGCCACGTCTCCCCCCATCGGGGCTTCCAGGCAGAGGGTGAGTCCCCCACCTCTGGGCATCAGCTCCCCCCCCACCATTCCTCAAGCCACGGGGCCTCACGCTCAGCCCGGCCAAGGGGAAGAAGCGATGGAGCCCCCCCACCCCAGAGAAGAAGAGCAAAAGCTCCACAAGAGCAGCACTGCCTTTACAGGGGGGGAGGAGGGGCCACCTCCTGTGACAGTCGCACGTCAAGGCTCCCCTGTCACCAGACCTGATCCGTGACTATTTTGGGGCGAATATCACCTCAAACCGAACCTGTTCTCTGGAAACCAGCAGGAGCCCTCGGCAACCGGCCGGATGGGGAGGGGGGGGGGTGTGTGTGTTCGCATTCCGGGGGCTGCAGTTCCTTCTTGGGGGGGCCTGAGTTAAGGGAGTGGCCCCACAGACACCCCGGCCCAGTCCAGCCCTCCCCCTCCCCCAGGGCTCGGTCACCCCCGGGGGACCCCCTGCAGGAGGGGCCGCAGGGGCCGAGAGACGCTTCCTACCTGGAGGCCTTGTCTTCTCCCAGCGCGGCCTTAGCAACAGGCGAGTATCTCCCTGGGGAGGCGGGGGGCAGAGGCTGGCCCAGGTAACTCGAAGGGCTGACGTGGTTTTCCGCAGGCCGAGAGAAAGCTGGGGAGGGAGAGGGGGAGGGTCAGTCAGGAGGGGACTGAGGCCGAGCGGGAAGGGGGGGCCTCCCGGACAGACGACGGCGGGGCCCCAAGAGCGAACCAAAGGGGGGCCATTGCAAAGCACCTGGACAGGTAAGCTCTGGCCTGCCCCATCTCCCATCATGTCAGGACGTACCGCCTAGGACCCCTTGCCGCCACCCGACCTACAGAGGGGGGTCGCCCTTCCTCGTCCCCAGCCCCCCTGCTACCCTCCCCTGACCCCTCCGCCATCCGCGGCCAGGCGCCTGATCCCACGCAGGGGGCCAGGCAGGGTTGTGTTCCAGCCTCCCTCCCTCCCGGTGTGGCCTCCCAGTGTAACAACCCCCCCCCAAACTAAAATGGCAACGCATGCGAAGTGCCTGGAAACTCAGCTTCTGGGCATGTGCAGAAGAAAAAAACGGAAAAAAGAATTTGAAAGAAATTCAAAAAGAGAGGGTGGCGCCCACGGACCAGCAGCGCCTGATCTGGTTCAGTGACATCATAGTGACATCACCAGCAGGTCACTTCCGGTTCAGGCAAACCGGTCCGAGCCGAGAGGAAGCCCCCCCCCCGGGCTGCCCAACCTGGCAGTCCCTCCGTCCACACACAGAGCATAGACACACACACACACAGCCATTGTAACGCTGCCAACCCCAGGGAAGACCCTCCGAGGGGGGCCAGAGCGAGAGAGGGCGGGGGGGGCTCTCCAGGGGGCTCGTGGGCAGAGGAGGAGGAAGGTTTGCGACCGGCTCCAGCAGCAGGTGTGGCCCTGGCAGGCAACGTTGATTGACACCTCCACGGCCCCTGAGTGGAGGCTAAATGAGCTTTAGGCCTTTGAGGGCGACTCGTCCCTGGATAACAACACCCGGGGGGCAGTCCTCACTTTCCGACTCTCCTCCAGCAGTGGGGTTGCCAGCGGAACAATCAGGCCCTTCGATTTCCAGGCCGGCCTGAGTCTTCGGAGAAGAAGGGACGGACGAAGGGACGGGTCAGGGCCACGAGGCCGAAGGTCACGAGAGTTGCCACTTGGTGCCAGGCTCTTCATTGCCTTTGCTGGTCGGAGGGGGCCCCGAAGGCCACAAGTGGCAATCACTGGGGTGGAGGCGGGGGCTGTGACGATTGTGAAGGGGGGGGCACACTGGTTGCCAAGGGCCCGAATTTCTATCACGCGACTGCAGTGAGGCTGGTTGTGTGGCCCCGTTGTTCACAACACTAAGTCCTGATGGTCACCTCGAAGGCCTCATGCGGCACAGACCCCGCAGAGTGGGACCCCTCCCTCAGAAATTGGGGGGGAGGGGGCTGTTCCTGTTTAGGGCGAGGGTGCCCTCCCTCCCCCCCGGAATCCCCTTCGCGCACCCCTCCCTCTGGGCCTGATCCTGAGGGGCTTCTTCTTCAGGGGCTTCCAGGCGTTTGACCCCCTCCCACCCTCACTTTGGGGGTGTAATGTTAATTCTCTTTTGTTGACAATCGCCCAGAGCCTGTAGGAATGGGGAAGGTTTTGAATTATGCTCAAGAAAGAAATGATTTAAATCTCAGAAAAACCCCTGGGCTTAAAAGTCAGAATTACAGCCATTTTGAGAGTCAAGGAGATCCCCCTGCCTTCTGCCCAGCCAAGCTTCCCTTCCTGCCCCCCTGCAAAAGAGGGGTTTGCAAGGATCCGTCGTCGCCCTCCTTTGGCTAAAGATCTCCCCCCCCCCTTCAATCACTATGTCTGAGCAACATTACGCATCGTCCGGCAAGGCTCTGGGGCAACAGAAATAAAAAGGCCATTTATTCTTACATGATGGCAATGGCTACTTTATAGGATTACGGGAAAGGTTGAGGGGTTCTACGTGAAATGTTTTATTCTGCTGGGTGCTGGAGGGGACAGAGGGAAGCCAGGGCTGCTCCCCCCCCCCACTGTGTCCTCCTATTTGCTTTTATAATTTTTGTATTTTATTCTATAATCTAAGGAAACGTTCAAAAACGTTAACCCAATGTCAGCCAAGGACAAGGAGGGCAAAGGGGTCCTTCGTTCGTCCTTTCCTAGTCATAAAAAAAAGCCCCGCCCCTCCCGAACCCAAACTTACGGCCGGTGGTCTCAGGAGGTGCGTAAGGGTCGTCTATGAACATGCTGCTGGGCTTGGCGAGCTTCAGCTGGACCAGGTCAGACGTGTTCTTCAGAGCAGCCACCGCTTCTTCGTGGGTCACTTCCTCCAAGCAGGCGTTGTTCACCTGGCGGAATGGAGAAGGCAGGAGGGGCTTATTCCCTGGAAGGAAAAACAGGGAATTCCCCCGAGGACCCCCAGGGCCACTTCTGCCCCACGAGATCAGGGATCTCGACCCAGAAAGCCCCCAGGCGGCTGCAAAACAGGGCGACCGTGAGAAGCGTGTCGGAGGTGACTTCGGAGGAATGGACGATACCACCCAGTTGTCCGTAATGACCCTATGGACAGACTGCGCCCAAAAGATGTGACTCATGTGCCAACAAGAGGGAAGGTTTTATCTGACAAGAAAAGGATGTTTCACTGGGTCTAAAAAAGAAACTGGCTGAGGCTTTAAAATTTAGAAGAGAAAAACAACGGACAAAACAAGAGGGAGGTGGGGGGGTTTCCCCCCCTTTTCTTTCTTTTAATGACCTTGTGATCCCAGTCGAGGGGCGTTTGTAAACTCAAATAATATTTGCTGCGTGAGTCTGTGTGTGGCTCAACTCAACTGTTCTGCAGTGAAGCTACTTGCTGCTGTGAAAGCAAAAGTGAAGCTAAAACTCCTCTGCTTGCGTTTTGCATTTGCATCAGATTTCTTTTCAGGTGGGGAGGGGGAAGTAGAACTCTTTAGCCACAGAGCTTGTTAATTATAAGAAATACTCATGCTCCAATGGTCAATTTGAAAAATCCCTTCTTAGTGAGCACCTAGAAGGCAAGAGGAACATACGCGGCAAATTTCAAGTTTGTGGGCTTTACAATTCTGGAGATTTTGTGATTAAAGTGTGAGTGGTTTTTAACAATTCAATTTAATTATTTAAAACGAATAAAAAATATTTAAAATTTTGTCATTTGCGTTTCAATTGACCCTCTTTGGGCCTCCTTTCTTTAAAGATTCTATGCCACCATTTCTTCAATATTAGTGTAACTCTCGTCCAGTGGAGAGTGGTCCTAGACCAGTGGTTCTCCACCTTTCTAATGCCGCCACCCCCACAGTTCCTTTAAGCTGATTGGCAGGAAGGTCAGGGGGACACCTCCATTGTGAACGCCTGATTGGTCGGGTTGTAAAAATATGTTCCAAGGCGCCAGAGCAGAAGCTTTAGTTGCTGACACAGGGGGAGATTGGTCTCCCCTCCCCCCCCCAGGGTCTTCTTAGGCCAGCCCTGTGAAGCGGTCGTTTGAGCCCCCACCCCAGACCCTTCCCCCTCTCCAGCAGAGCAACATTAGAGAGGAAGGGGGGGTCAAGAGTCTGCCCATCAAAATCAGCCGGCCATTTTCTTCCTTCCTTCCTCTTTTTTGGAGCTGCCTTGATGGGGGTGGGGGAGGTGGGGGTGGGGGTTGAGCTCCTGCGTAGAACTTTTTGAAGAGGCGGCAAGTAAGTCAAGGCCACGACAACTTACTTCTTTTATCCCACTTACGTGGCCCCGTTTCATCACAGTGACCACGAGAAGAACTAAATGCAGACCCAGCAGCCGAGAGAACCACGCTGCCCCTCCAGAGCTGGCGAAAGGCGGCTGGGGCCCCTATGGCCTTCCCTAAGGGCCACGGTCGCAGCCAGGGCCAAAGCCCGCTCAAGGTATTTCAGGAGGTCTGTGGCCGGCCCCCGCTTCCTCTCAGGGGGACGGAAGGCCGGCCCACCTGCCTCCACCCCTGCCCGAGAGGCTTCTGGTGGGGCCCCCCAGTCTCCTGGCAAAGCTCGGCCCAAGGAAGGCGCCCAGACTCACGGCCATCAGCTTGTCTCCAATCTGCAGCCGCCCGTCCTTGTGCGCCGCTCCACCTTCGATGATTTTGGTGACGTAGATGCCGTTGTCTCCGGGGATGTGCTGGTTGCCGACCCCCCCAGCGATGCTGAACCCGAGACCTGCTTCAGGGGAGCGGGGCCCGTCAGCACCCGCCCACAAGCCCCGCCCATAGGCGCCCAGACACCCCACCCCCCCGGGACGGAGGGGAATCTGCTGGGGGGGGCCTCTGCCTCGTGCACGCTCGCTCAGGCGGAGGGGCTGGCCAGGCCGGGACACAGCCCCTCCAGAACGGGGCACGTTTTCTGCAGGGGGGAGGGGGGAGACTGTGCTGACAAACCTTTGGGCCCCTTCACCAGCTTTATGTCCACCACCCTGTCCGTGGTTTGCCTCCTCCTTTTGACGGACAGACGCACCATGGAGCCCGCCTCCTTCAGGGCTTCCACAGCCTTTCCGTGGGTCACGTCACGGACGTCCACCTCATTCACACGCAAAATGCAGTCATTCACCCTGCGTGGGCAGAGACGGGGGGGGAGGGAGGTTGCCGGCCTTCAGCTCGTGCAAGCGTGTGAAGGGAGCGCCGGTCACCCGGTCGTAGATCCAAAGGCTCCGGTCACACATGGAGCCCCCTGCGTGCCCCTCTTCCTGCCCCGGCTGCTGGCCGTGAGTGCAGCCGGAGTGGCCTCTGCCTGCCCCACTTCTCCTGGGACTGCCCTCCCCTACCCCACCCACCCCGGCTCTGCTTCCTTGTTCCCTCTTCTCCCCTTTGGGGGCTTCCTGCCCCCACCCCGAATCAGTGGGGAAGAGGAACGAAAGGCAGCCAAGGGGAGCCCAGGTGGGAAGGGCCGAAGCGCTTGGAGGGAGCTGCTCAGGCAGTGGGGCTGCCCCCGAAGGGAAACTCCACGAGACGCCCGCCAATCTCCAGGAAGGACCAGGGGAGGGTCTGAAATTGGAGCCCATCTCCGAACAACCAAAGGGGGGGGGGGACGGGGACACACAGATATTCAGGAAAATTAGCAAGCCAAGCTGAAGGCCCAACTCAGGCCCACAGCGGGGGGCTTCGGCGTGGGCTAAATAACTTTTAAGATCTGCTCCTGGCCACCGTAACAGCCGTGGGGCAGCCTGGTGGGGGGATCCATGGAAGGGCGGCCACCCCCCCCTCGGGTTGGCCCAGCAGACTCCGGCGCCTACGGCCCCGCTGAGATCCTGCGAATGCAGCAGCGCACTGACCGGGCAAATCCGGGGAGCGGGGGGGGCTAGTGCAACGGGTGGTGTGGAGGGAGCCCAGCAGAGAGCAGTCCAGGCGCCAGGGGGGTGGGCTTTCTGCAGGATCCCCCCGGGGGGTGGAGGGGGGGAGACCTACCTCAGCCTCCCGTCTTGGGCAGCCGCCCCCCCTGGGATGATCTTCGTGATGAAGACCCCGGAGTCGTCCTCCACGTGAGGGTTGTCCACGCCTCCTGCGATGCTGAAGCCCAGCCCGGAGTTGCCCTGGAAAAGCACGGCCCACGGTTACCGCCCTGGAGCCCCTGGGTGGGCAGGGGCCCATCCTGAAGGAAGGGAAGGGAGGGAGGGAGGGGGGGAAGGGAAGAAGGGAGGCCCTGATTTTGTCCCCCTAGCCACCCACCCACCCACCCTGGCCTGGGCCTGCTGAATTCTAACGTGCAGCAGGACGGACAGACGGACGGACGGACCCAGTCCGTGGATGGGAGAGCAGGCGCTTACCCTCTCCAGCGTGATTTCCTCATATTCGTACTCCGCGTCGGTGCCGTTCACCTAAAGGGACACACGAAACACACCGGGGTTGAGGGGCTATTGACACAACCCCCCTCTGGGCACGGCAGCCCCTCACCGTAGAGCTGTGGATGGAGGACTGACCCCAGCCAGCGAAAGGCTCTTCCTGCCCCCCAGGAGCACCGTCCCCCAATGCACAGCACACACACACGAACACACAGAGCCTTTGGAGGGGGGGGCCCCAGACAGGTCCTGGAGATCGTTCAAGGGAGGGCGTTTGATGGGCAGCGGGTGGGGCAGCTCCTGCCTTTGAACAGTCAAGGAGATGACATTCGAGGAAGGGGGGGGAGCACGGGGGCTTCTGCTTTTTTTAAAGGAACAGAATTCTGGATTCTTTTTTGGGGGGTCATATCGGGGGTGGTGGTTATGTGCAGAAGCAAAAATATTTTGGGTTAGGATTCAGACATGGATTGAAAAAATGTTAAAACAAAACATTGAATTGACACCTCGAACGTTTTGTGGCAGTTAATTTGGGTAAAGAAGACAGACAGGACACTGAGTATTACAAGGTTTAGATGAAGTTTTATAAGTGGATAGAAAGTGAGCACACTTAAAATAATCAAAATAAGAGTAGAGGAGATAAGAAATGATTTAGCCCAGATGAGAAAATTGGAAACTATTTTAGCATTAAACTGTATGCCAGAGCTTCTGGGGTGGAGCCAGGCTGAAGCGACGTGCAAGTCAGGAGCTCCTGGTTTGTACTCGAGATTTCCCGTTAAAAAAACAATAAGTGGTGTTAATTCTTCTTGGTGAGAAGAGTTATAGTTAGGGGAAGCACCCAGCTATCGGGGGTTCACAACTCCCCCCTTAGCGGGTGGGAAAACCCCGTATTTTGGCGGGGAAAAAAGCCGGGGTTTGTCCTCAGCCCGAAGGCCTGGCTTACTAAGTTGTCATCAAGGAAGTAAAAAAAATAGAGCGGCGGCAGCAGCGGTTTGGGAAAATAAATAAATAAATAAATAAATATAATAATATTAATAATACTTACCCAGGAAGATCTAGAGGTGGAAAACAACGGTTTTGTACGAGTTTATACAGTCTCCTGTAACTAAGAAGCGGCGATTGAAGAGAGCGGAGCGTTTCATTGTTTTGAGGGAAAAGTAAGTCGCTGATGGTGGGCGGAAGTGGTTGCAGCTGGCTAGAAAGTTTAAGCTCTGTGCGAAGGAAGATAGATTGACGGAGGGCCTGGAGTTGTATGGTCGGCGTGGTTGGTGATGAGAGGAGAAAGACCAGAGGCGAGAGCAGCCATAGAAACCAGCGGAACGTGAATGTGTACAAGTGTTGCAACGAGCGAGAGCGGAGACCGGGGAATGGTTAACGAGACGGGAGGCTTGGATTGATTGGAACGCAGTGAAGCCGGATTGAGAAGACCCCTCTACAGCCGTACACCAGCCCGAAGGAGACAAGTAGGATCGGCGACAGGAGTTTTGAGAGTTTTGAGAGCTGAGACAACCGCCGCTTGTTCTCTGCGTTATTTGTCCCTCCTCCCCTCCATCGACCCCAGATACCCAGCCACCATTACTACGGAGAAGAAAGAAACTCGGCTGGGAGACGACAGAGACGACAGAGAGGAAGCGAAAGAGGGCGAAGGAGGGCTAAAAGCTTGTTGCTTCGGTATGGTCTGTGGGGGTTGTACAATTTAAGGTGTTTGAAGGAAAGAGAAGGACAGAGAAGGAGAGAAGACGTCCCTCTCTTTTGTGTGCCTAGTGGGAGAATTGGAAACATAGAAAGATAGAAGTCTGCCGGCAGAAAAAGACCTCATGGTCCATCTAGTCTGCCCTTATACTATTTTCTGTATTTTATCTTAGGATGGATATATGTTTATCCCAGGCATGTTTAAATTCAGTGACTGTGGATTTATCTACCACGTCTGCTGGAAGTTTGTTCCAAGGATCTACTACTCTTTCAGTAAAATAATATTTTCTCATGTTGCTTTTGATCTTTCCCCCAACTAACTTCAGATTGTGTCCCCTTGTTCTTGTGTTCACTTTCCTATTAAAAACACTTCCCTCCTGGACCTTATTTAACCCTTTAACATATTTAAATGTTTCGATCATGTCCCCCCTTTTCCTTCTGTCCTCCAGACTAGACAGATGGAGTTCATTAAGTCTTTCCTGATACGTTTTATGCTTCAGACCTTCCACCATTCTTGTAGCCGTTGCCGACATTCAAGATACCTCGAGCGCTGGTGAAAATTAATGACTGAACTGCTGACGCTTACTTGAAATCAACGCTGCAAATTTTGAGCCGACTGAAACGTGTTGTATTTACTCACTTAATTATTTATAATTACTTATGTTACTTATGTTAATTGTTTATTTCTTAGTCTACTTTATTAATATTACTATTGCAACTATTATTTTCGTTTCTTTCTCTTCTCTTTCTTTTTTTATTTTTTTTCTTTCTTTCTTCTCTTATACTTGCTCTCCCTAGTTTACTAATCTCCTTTTTCCCTCTCTCTTTTCTCCCCCCCTCTTCAAATTAAGATTAAGAAATCCCATTTCTTTCCCCATTCCCCTCTATTTAAGAATTAAAAGTGATTGATTATTTGCTTAGTGGTTACACCAAGAACCTTAAATTAATTGACATTTGACAATTGATATTAAATAATACTATTAAGGATTAATTATTAATTATTAGGTATAGTGCTTATAACAGTGCTTATAGAACGTTGTAAGGATTTTTAAGACTAGCCTAGAACTAACTTAAGGTAGATTTATACTATTTATACTATTTATTATTTTCCACTAATTGTTAACTAAGAATTAACTAACTTACATAATTCTGACTATTATTAATATTAGAGTATATTTTAAGAACGATTAACTATTTATCTCAAATTGTCTATTTAAATTTTATTTCTATCCATACCTTACTTATATTTCCATTGAACACTGTTGTATACTATTTATTTAATTGATTAACTGGTAATAAGTGAATAGTCAAGTGACAGATATAGACATAATTAATTAGATAGTAGAAATCAGAAATTTTATATTTGACTTTTCTCTTTACTAATATCGGAGAATTCAGCTACGCCAGAACGAATTTAACTATTCTAACTTCCCAAACGAGACTATCCTTGAACTGTGATTTAAATAACATCTCCTCCTTTACGAACTAATTGAATACGTGGAAAGGACATTACTTTGGACAATTTGTTAACCACTTTTGTCTGGATAGGGAGTATGACAACTAACTTCTCTAAATATCAAAAAAAAAGCTACACCAGGAAACTGCAAAACCAAATACAGAAATGGCAACCACTGACAAAACTTCTCTGCAATCGATTCAGGCCTCGCTAAACTTGATTCAAGAGTTTATGGTTCGCAGCCAAGAGGCAGCCACAGTTACCCAAGAAACCATAAGACAAAACCATGAGGAAACAAAACAAAACTTTGAAAAGATGTCTGGAAAGATTGAAGGTTTGGAAAACCAACTGGAAGGTATACAAGAAATTATAATTAACCACGAGCAGAGGATACAAAATATTGAAACAGACACAAAAAGAATCGATGAAAGAAGAATTGAAGCAGAAAGAAGATTAATTGCGGCCAATAATGAGCTCGAAAACTCAATCGCAATCCTGGAGATGGAGAAAGCAGCTTAATTTCTCCGCTTTCAAAACATCCCGGAAAATACAGACGAAGATCTATTTAATAAATTAGCCCAGCTGATCACTGATAATACACAAATAGAATTAGATGAGGTCAAAGACCATATTGATGAAATTTATAGAATACAAACAAACTATGCTAAGAATCACAGATTACCCAGAGAGGTCCACGTAAAATTTACTAAAAAATCCATTAGGGACGAAATATATAAATCAACAAGAAGTGGGAAAATTATGTATCAAGAAAAGGAAATTATAATCCTCAAACAAATTCCGAAAAGAATAAGGGAGAAAAGGAGAGAATTCCACTTCTTTACAGCAAAGCTACTGAGACAGGGAATCCCATTCCGATGGCTAATTCCGGACGGTCTCCTGGTAACATGGAATGGGAAAAAAATCAAAATAGATTCGTTCGAGAAAGCAGATTATTTTATTCAAAAAAATTTAGAGCAAGACACAGAGATTCGTCAAACTATAGAGGAGTTATCACAGGAGGAGAGACGGACGGAGGATAGAGGAGAGGAGGAACAAGGCAAGGAAGAACAACAAAAAGAACAAAGGGTTACAACAAGAGCGGCGGCTAAACGTCAATAAAGGAAAGTAACCGGAGAGGAGAGGGAGGAAAATGACGCGAAAGACACTTGAGTTGATCTCTGTAAATATCAATGGATTGAATTCTCCGATAAAAAGAAAACAGACAATGACAAAATTATTAAAACAAAATTCAGATATATCATGTCTTCAAGAAGTACACATTAGAAAGCAGGATTGTAAACTTTTAGAAAATAAAAAACTAGGTAAACTACAGCTTTAACAGATTCAAAAAAGAGAGGGATTGCTTTATACATTAGGGACACATACCAACCGTAAAAAATCTATTCAGATGAAGATGGAAGAATACTAATTGTAAAAATTAAAATAGGATATAGAGAAATAGCGATAGTGGCGATTTACGCCACAAACACAAAACAGAAACAATTCTATCAAAAATTAGCTGAACAGCTAGCACAGATACAAAAAGGGGACATCTGTATCATTGGAGATTATAATGCAGTGAGTGATATCAAAAAAGATTTTAAATCTACGAAGAAAAAACTGAAAGATAGGAAAACACTACCATCAGAATTCCAGGAAATAGCAAGGGAATATAGACTGGTAGATATTTGGAGAGAAAGACACCCACCTGCCCGGGAATATACCTTTTATTCACCACCCCAAAAGCCGTGGTCCCAAATAGATATGATTTGGACAGACCAAAATTTTGGGAAGTTAATCCATGAAATTGAAATAGGCCCAAATATTTGGGCAGACCACCAACCAATATTGATGAAAATTAAAATACCGACCCCAGGACAACACCGGTGGTCCATAAATCAACTGTTATTTCAAGATCAGGATTATATTAAACATATCAAACAAGAACTCAACCTATTCTTAAGAGATAATTGGAACACTGACACCACTATTCAGAATATTTGGGACACAAAAAAAGCATTTATGAGAGGCATAACTATAGCTTACCTAGCAAAAAAAAAGAAACATAAAGATAGGAAACTAAACGAACTTAAGAGTAAACTAAAACACGCAGAAATATAAGCTCAAAAAGACCTCCAAAATGAAAAAATAAGAGAAGAGATAGATACAATAAAACACAACATTAATCTAATAATACAAGATGAAATTGTCATAAAATTAAGGAAGACCAACCAATACCAATTCGAAAATGCGAATAAAATAGGCAGATGGCTTGCTTACAAATTGAAAAAACAGGAAGAAGAGCGATACATACAAACCTTAGAAGATAAAAATGGGGAACTACAACATATACTGGGGGGAAAAAAGAACATAGTAGCTGAATATTATGCCCATTTATATCAAAAGGAAGAAACAAATCAAACCCAATTAAATAAATATTTAGAGGAAGCGAAAATACAGAAGATATCAGAATCAGATGAAACCATACTAAATAAAGAAATAACCAAATCAGAAGTGGAACATGCAATAGCTAAACAAAAGAATAGTAAAACCCCAGGTACAGATGGGATACCGGCCGAATTCTATAAAGAACTAAAGGAGTCCTTACTAGAAATCCTAGTAATAATATTTAATGAAGTATTAGAAAAAGGTTTGTTACCGACATCTTGGACACAAGCCTTGATAAGTCTAATCCCGAAAGATCCCGAAAAAAAAAAGCACATACAAAACTATCGGCCAATATCCCTCCTCAATGTTGATTATAAAATCTTCATGACAATAATAGCTGAAAGACTTAAACCAATTCTAAACAAAATAATAAAGGAAGATCAAAATGGTTTTCTGCCAGGTAGATACATAAGAAACAACACAAGAATAATTCTCAATACTTTAGAATACTATGAGACACACTCAGAAAAACAATTAGCACTAATATTTTTGGACGCCCAAAAGGCCTTCGATAACCTAAGATGGGAGTTTATTCTTGAATTAATTAAAAAAATGCAATTTGGCCCCAAAATGAAAAAAATGATTCAAACTATATATAATACGCAATCGGCTCAAATTATATTTAATAGGGAATTAACAAGGTCTTTTCAAATTTCAAAAGGAGTCCGACAAGGGTGTCCTTTATCTCCACTTCTATACATCTTAGCAGTAGAAACACTTTTAAACCAAATAAGAACCAATATGAGAATTACAGGTCTCACGACAAAAAAACAGGAATTTAAAGTTCAGGCTTATGCAGATGACCTAGCATTTATCTTGGAGGACCCAATAGAAGCAGGGGAACACCTTCTGAGAGAAGTACAACGATATGGAGAGGTAGCTGGTCTAAAAATCAATAAACAAAAAACTAAAATCATAACTAAAAATATGGACATTAAACAAGAACAGGAATTAGAAAAAATATTAGGAATCCAAACCGTCAAAAAAGTAAAATATCTGGGCATAATACTAACTAATAGATGTGGTACAATACAAAAGGATAATTATGATCCCCTTATTAAAAAAACAGAACAACAGTTAATCAGGTGGAATAAAATTCACATCTCACTATCAGGGAGGATAGCCACAATTAAAATGTCTATATTACCTAAATTTTTATATTTATTCCAGACGATCCCAATAAAATTAAATTAAAAAAATTTCACCAAAATAAACACAACTATTTCAAAATTCATCTGGGCGGGGAAAAAACCAAGGGTGAGATTTAAAGCTTTACAAGACAGGGTAACACAAGGCGGATTTGGACTACCAAACTTTCAAGTTTACTACGAAGCATCGGTCCTTTTATGGGTAAAAGAATGGATAACCCTCCAAGACCAGAGACTCCTGGCCTTGGAAGGACATAATATTCTCCAAGGATGGCATAGCTTCCTATGGAGCGAAAAAGAAAAAACTCCAGCATATTTTAGAAGCCATATGGTCAGGGACTCATAAACGTTTGGTTAAGAATTAATAAACGTTTGGTTAAGAATTAAAAAAGAACACTACTGCAAAATCCCAAGATGGTACTCCAGTCTTGAAGCACTTAGACACCCTAACCTATTTCAAACACAAAAAGTATTGAATTATAATCACACACTAGATGAGAAAGGGGGTATAAAATCTAGACAACAACTACGAAACCAAAATATCGATATTGACTGGTGGTCCTACGCCCAAATTTTGACGAAATGGAATAAAGACAAAAAGAAAGAAGGAATCCAAGAAAAAGATAGTATAATTGATAAAATATTATTAGGATATGGGAAAAAATTTATAACCAAAATGTATAATTATATAATGGGGTACACTATGGAAACTGAATTAGTAAAAGAAAATATGATCACCTGGGCCAAAAACATAGGTCATAGCATTTATATTGAACAATGGGAACAAATGTGGAGAAACCTGAAAATCATATAATTACAGCTACAAGAATCACAATAGCACAAAATTGGAAAAGAGACAATACACCAAATGAAAGAGAAATTATTAAAAAAAATTATGATTGTGCAGAAATGGATAGGCTCACCCAAAAACTTAAAAATAAAGAAGATAAGAATTGGGAAAAATTTTACGACTGGGTTAAAAATAAAAAACAAATGGAGAAAGGAAAGAAAAACAAGGAAATAATATAAAATGTAGATTAAAATATATTAATGGATAGCGTAGAAATGGTTATACAAAACATAGAACTCTGAATGATTATATCGGATTATTATGAATATTTTGATCAATCCAATACAATCTCTTCTCAAGTGTAATTTAGAAATGTATTGATAAAAATAAAATAACAACAAAACCGCGGCAACCATATGCCGCCCCAAATTAACAATCTAAACCTTTTTAGAACTATCATAGTTCAGTGGGGGGAAGGGGATGGGAGGAAGACCCAGAAGATTTAAAGGATAATGAACTATAGAGATATACCGTAGTATTTTAGCCATAATAGGTGATGATTTTGATTTGTATATTGATTAGACAAAATATAACTGAATAGAATAATCATATCATGCCGGCGAGTATATGTTATCATAATGTTGTCAACTAAGATGCATCTTCCTCCTTTTGTATATAACTCTTTGTAAATTAATAAAAATTATTTAAAAAAAATAAAAAATAAAAATAAACTGTATGCCAATAATTAAAAACAATAGTTATAAACACTGTTAAAGACGACGTAAGAGCAGAGAAAGGACTCTACCAGATACAGAGGCCTCCTTACAAGGCAAAAGTCACCCAAGGGAAGGTGGGGCAGTTTTCTGAGAGGGTTCAAAGGGGTGGGGGGTAGAGGGGAGTCAGAAAGAGGGGCTGGAAGGCAGGACGATGGGTCAGTAGTAAGACAGAGGTATTAATATGGACACAGAATGGCTTGAAATGGGGGGGGGGGTTAGGCACTGCCTCCACTGACATTTGTATGAACGCGATATGAAGCAGGACAGAGCCAGGAAGCAGTCAGGACAGGCTGAAGGGGGGGGGGAGAAGGGAGGGGGGGCAGGGACGGGCGGGAGGGAGAAGAAAAGGAGGAGTGGTGCCCTGAGTGGGAGTTGGGAAGCAGGGGGGCCGCCTGCCTCTCTCCGGTGAGGGTGGGTGGGGGTTTCAAGCCAAGGAAAGGCTGCGGGGGGGGGGGTTGTTTGGGGGGGCCTGAGGCCTGGAGGGGGGTGGGGGGCTGAGGACTGATGGCTGTAAAAAGCGTCACTACAGAGCCCTGCACACCAAGACAATTAGACACAAAGACAGTTCCCCTCCCCCCCGAACGCCATCCCTCTGCTAAACAAATAGTTCCCTCCACACTGTCAGACTTTTTCCTAAGTCCTTTTCCTCCCTCTCGGGACTCCATGACTGTCACTTGTGGCTTGTACCCTTAAGGTTTTTATTAATACTGATGGTTTCTTCGCTGCTTATTTGACCCCTGTGACCATCACTCAGTCTTGTCCGCTGAGAGCGTCTGCACCAAAGACAAAGCCCTTGTGTGTCCCATCACACTCGGCTAATGCAGAATTCTATTCTAAGGGAGGGGGGGTCAGAATAGAGGAACCCCTCCCCCGGAGCCCTTCCGGCCGGCCTCTACGATTGCCCCCTCCCCCTGGGCTCCTCCGCCCACCCACCCAGAGGAGTCCAGGGCTGAAGGGAAACCACCTCCCTCCGGCCTCTCCTCCTCCTCCTCCGGCCTTGCTCAAGAGGTTGCTGGGAAAAGAAGAGCACCCCCCCCACTCCTGCAGAAACACTGGCCCCGTGAAACGCTCCCCCTCCCATGGAGGCAGGGGGCCGTCTATGTGCACACCCACCGTGGACCCTCCAGGGGGACCAAAGAGGGTCTCGGAAGGCCCGTGGAGAAGGGAGGAGGAAGAGGAGGAAGAGGAGAAGGAGGAGGACTCCACCCACTTCAAGGTGTTGTTTCTCGGACAGTTCAGGGGGATCCGAGCCTCCAGGCAGTGGGAGAAACTTACGTAAGTTGGCGTCTCCGGAGTTTCGGTGTTTACCACGACTGGGGGGGGATTCGCCTTGAAATGGAAAATGGAACAGGCAGATTAGAAGAAGCTCGGCCCTCCTCCCCCTCCCCCGATTTATATCCCTCTCGGTTCCTGGGCTGTAGCAGCTCTTCCATCCCAAGGCCCTGGACTGGTCAGCCCCCCCCCACTACCCCCCTACCAGCCCCCACCCCAGCACTGCGGAGGTCTCAGAGTTTGCCACGTCACAAAGATTCACCAACTTCACAACATTTTATTTATTTTGGGTGCTGAAAGACAGAAGCCACAGCCAAGTCCAGGTCATTCCCAAGTGGCTAACTGTGGCCCCCAAGACCCTCGGCCAGGCCCTTCTCAGGATCCCTCCCTCCTGGACGAAGCCTCCTCTGAGCCCCCACCCCCACGCTGAAGGCTCCGACCCGGCCTGGCTCTGGGCCCGGCCCCTGGTTCTGAGCCACGAAGGAGGCGCACGCACGCGCCCAGGGCCCTCTCCAGCCAGGCGGGCTCTTTCAGGGCTTTGGGGAGGGCTACAATACACCCCGTCCACCCGTTGCCTTTTCTCAAGGCTAAGGAGCTGATGGATAAATTAGTGAAGATTGGACTTAATCCCTGGATAGTTCAGTGGATTTCAAGCTGGCTGAAGCGTAGACATCAGAGAGTTATTGTTAATGGCGAGTATTCTGAGCAGAGACAGGTTACAAGCGATGTGCCACAAGGGTCTGTTCTGGGTCCTATTCTTCTTAATATGTTTGTGAGTGACATAGGGGAAGGTTTCGTAGGGAAGGTTTGCCTGTTTGCCCATGACTCTAAAGTGTGCAATAGGGTTGATATTCCTGGAGGGGTCTGTAATATGGTAAATGATTTAGCTTTACTAGATAAATAGTCAAAGCGAGGAATGGGCGGGGTCAATGGCTGTGGCAGAACCGGGCCTGATCCTCCCCAGGGGAGGTGGCGTAGGGGACGCTACCAGGGGTCTGGTCTGGGGTCGGCATACCCAGCCAGACGCACCGGCCTGGTCTCGTGCCGGCGGCGGCACAAAGTCGGCCAGGCTGCTATGCCTGTGCCAGCACCAGCCGTGGAAGACAACGCAACGCTCCCAACACTCTGGGTCCTCATTTGACCCCCCCCTCGGAAGGACGGAGGGCTGAGTCGACCTGGAGCCTGGTGAGATTCGATCTGCCAAAGTGCTGGCAGCCGGCAGTCAGCAGAAGAAGCCTGCAGTACTGCGCTCTAACCACGGTGCCGCCGTGGCTCATCAACCAATATATATATATATATAGAGAGATGTGAAACAGGCGGCAGAGTGTTGGCAAACCTTTTCGGCACTGAAACGGAAGCACATGCACTCACACCGGAAAACCGAAAGAGCAGCCTCTGGGTGCACATGCGCGCTCCGGGAAGATGACCTCCCAGTTCCTCCATGCGCACCACGAACCGGAAGACCAGGTGGCCAGCGCACAGGTGGCTGGGAAGGCCAGCTGGTGGGCTGGAGCCCAGAAGAGCCACAGGGAGAGGCGTGCCACTTGCGGCATGAGTGCCCCAAGTTCACCCTCGCGGGTGTGGGCACCAGAGAGCACGAGGGTCATACCAGAGGCCAAGAAGCAAGTTGGCGGCTGACGTCGGAGGAGGAATGGAAACGAGGTGTCTGTGGAGGGTCTCGGGTCTTCCAGGCCACGGGGGTCCCAAAGGGGCTTTTTCAAAGCAATAAAACTCAACCATTTCTGTATCTCAGATAATTCCTTGCTGATGTTAATTTGTGATTGAATGCTTGGCTGGATAAGATTCGTGCAGAAATTTTTGTAGCACTTGTAATTTTGAGAAGATAAAGTTAACAGCATTTGGGTTACAAGAGACTTTTGTGGGATATAAGATCAGACGTGGATTTATCCTACCAAGCTAAATGTTGTGCAATGGCAAAAACAACTGTACAGTGATCCCCCGAGTTTCGCGATCTCGATCATTGCGAAACGCTATATCGTGATTTTTCCACCCGATTACGTCACTCCCTTCCTTTCTCATCTTTCTTTCTCTCTCTCTTTCTCTATCTTGCTTCTTCCTCTCTCACACTCTCTTCCTCCCTCTCTCATCTCTTTCTTTCCTTCTCTCTCTTTCTCTATCTCTCCCCCTCTTGCTCTCGAGCGGCGGGCGGCACCCAGCGAAGGTTCCTTCGGCCGCCCACCAGCTGATCTGCTCGGCAGCGCGGAAGCAGCGAGGAGCAGAAGATGGGGTTTCCCCGTTGCCTGGGCAACGGGGAAACCCCATCTTCGGCTCCTCGCTGCTGCCGCGCTGCAAGCGAGCGGCAAGCGAGCAGCCGGGCGGGCGAACGGGCAAGTGGCAAGCGATCTTGGAGTTTCCCCTTTGCCTGGGCGGCGGGAAGACCCAGGGAAGGTTCCTTCAGCCGCCCAACAGCTGATCTGCTCTGCAGCGCGGCAGCAGCGAGGAGCCGAAGATGGGGTTTCCCCCCATCTTCGGCTCCTCGCTGCTGCCGCGCTGCGGAGCAGATCAGCTGTTGGGCGGCCGAAGGAACCTTCCCTGGGTCTTCCCCGCCGCCCACACGCAAACTCCACCATCTGCGCATGTGCGGCCATGGAAAAAGGGGGGCGCATGCGCAGATGGTGTTTTTACTTCCGCACCACTACATCCCGAAATATCGATTATCGCGAGGGGTCTTGGAACGGAACCCTCGCGATAATCGGGGGATCACTGTAGATTTAAATTCTTGGTGTAAAAACACGTATTTTACACTCACCTACATTCATTTTCACTCCATTAAATGGCATGTGCCCTAAAATTTAGCTTATGCAAAGGCTGTCAGGACTCCTGCTCCCCCTTAGCCAACAACCAAACAAACATTTCGAGTGCTATTTTAGAAGCAACGGTTTTAATGTGGACCATGGAGAGCAGCATGGGCAGCGCTCAGGTCAGTCGGAGGGGAGGGAGGGAGGGAAGGCGGTCGGGCTGGGTCTCCTAAAGGGGGAGCGTTGCACGGAAGACTCTGCACTGGGGTGTGGGGCAGCCCCAATCATACACCCCCCCGGGTGTTTCTATCCTTTGTGAGTGCATCCCCTCCACTATCTCACTGAGCCAGGCCCCAGGAGCTGCCCCCCTGCCCCCTCCCACATACACATAGGCGGGGCCCTCCCCCTCCTCCTCCTGCAGCCCAGCTCCCCCCCCACCCCGGCTCCCTTCCGCCTCAAGGCCCCGCCTGGAGCCCCCCTCCCTGGACGCTGCGACAAAGGCCCCCCCCCGCCGGGACTCCTGGCTGCTTAGGAGCCCAGGCACCGGAGGGATGGAGAGATGGGAGGCGCAGAAGTCAGACGGGGGGGGGGGGTTCTGAAGGCCAGCCCCCCAATCACAAGAATGAACCAAGTGAGACCCCCTCCCCAGGGTCCATGCTGACCCTCTCTGGCTCCTGAGTGGCTTCCGGAATGCCCCTCCCCCCACACCCAATGGCAGGCCGGCCGGGATCCTTCTCCTGCCCACCCAGAACCGCTGCCTTCTTCTCCGAGCAGGGAGACCCTCCCACATTGGGGGCTGGGAGGGGGAGTAGGCCGTCCCCTGGAGACGCCTCAGACACACACACACACACACACACACACACACACACACACACAGAAGCAGCTCCCATCACGGACCCTTCCACACAGTGGGGGGGGGCTGAAACCACCCCTCTTCTTTGCAGCCCTGAATCTGAGGCTTCACCTGCAGGAAACGCTTCTCCCCCCTTCAGGCTCCCTGGGATGGGCCTCTCCTTTGGCAACACCACCGCCATCTACTGGCAGTATCTGGATACTACGGGGAGGCTACCTTGCCTATTTATCATTTATTCAAGCGGTTCCACCTTTTAATTAGTTAATATTCTGAAATGGAGAAATGTGATGGGAACATAGAAGATTGATGGCAGAAAAAGACCTCATGGTCCATCTAGTCTGCCCTTCTACTATTTCCTGTATTTTACTTAGGAAGGACCAACCACGTCTGCTGGAAGTTTGTTCCAAGCATCTATGAGTCTTTCAGTCAAATAATATTTTCTCATGTTACTTCTGATCTTTCCCCCAACTAACCTCACATTGTGTCCCCTTGTTCTTGGGTTCACTTTCCTATTAAAAACACTTCCCTCCTGAACCTTATTTAACCCTTTAACCTATTTAAATGTTTCGATCCTGTCTCCACTTTCCCTTCTGTCCTCCAGACTCTACAGATGGAGTCCATGAAGTCTTTCCTGATACGTTTTATGCTTAAGACCTTCCACCATTCTTGTAGCCCGTCTTTGGACCCATTCAATTTTGTCAATATCTTTTTATAGGTGAGGTCTCCAAGAACTGAACACAGTATTATTCCAAATGTGGTATCACCAGCACTCTATATAGCGGGATCACAATCTCCCTCTTCCTGCTTGTTATACCTCTAGCTACGCAGCCAAGCATCCTACTTGCTTTTACTACTGCCCGACCACACTGCTCACCCATTTGGAGACTGTCAGAAATCACGACCCCTAAATCCTTCTCTTCTGAAGTTTTTGCTAACACGGAACTGCCAATGCAATACAGTGATACCTCATGATACGAACTTAATTGGTTCTGGGACGAGGTTGGTAAGGTGAAAAGTTCGTAAGATGAAACAATGTTTCCCATAGGAATCAATGGAAAAGCGATTAATGCGTGCAAGCGGAAAACTCACCCCTTTTGCCTCACTACTGCCGGCATTCAGATCGTTCGGGGGTGGGTAGAGGAGGGGGGAGACGGGGGGGGGGGGGAGAGACAGTGCAGGCTGCCCAGAGGGAGCCTCATGGGTGGATTGGGTAGACAGTTACTGTCCGGCTACAATGACTCGAAGGGAAGGGAGGGAAAAGGTTGGAGAAGCCCTTGCCGGATTCGCGCTGCGCCGCCACCTTCAACTTCAAGCAGAAACTTCTCTCTCTCTCTCTCTCTCCTTCCTCCCTCCTCCTCCTCTTCCTCCTCCTCCCATATTCCGCCTCCCTCCCAGCCACATTCGCCTTCCTCCACCGCCAGCAGCATCCAGCTCCTCCTCTTCTCGCTTCTTTACAAGATGACAGCTGGGCGGCGGCACGGAGGCTGGAGGCGGCGGGTGTGTGTGGAAGAGGTCCGCAGGAGAACTGGGGGGAGCTGCGGTGCCTAGACCACCACCTTTGCCCCCAGAGGAAAGACCCCAGCCCACGCCTGCTGCTAGCTCTCCTGGGGGCCCCCGCAAAGATCACCTTCGGGAGCTTCCCAGCCAGGTCCCTTCCACGGGGCGGTGGCCGTGGCTCCCCCCAGTTCTCCCACGGACCTCTTCCACACACACCCGCCTCCCCCAGCCTCCGCGCTGCTGCCCGGCTGTCATTTTGTACAGAAGCGAGAAGAGGAGGAGGAGCTAGATGCTGGTGGTGGCGGAGGAAGGCGAATGCGACCCGGAGGCTGGAAGGGAGGCGGAATACGGGAGGAGGAGGGAGGCAGCCTCCACGCACCAGGAGCTAATTGGCCAAAGACGTTCCCAGCCCAGCGCTTTTACATTGATCCCTTTCTCCGCCTCCCTCCCAGCCTCCGGACTGCATTCGCCTTCCTCCTGCCCGCAGCCGACTGACCGTGGGATCCTTCCCGAGCTCGGAGAGCTTCCTGGGAATGAAAGCTCGCGAACGCAACAAGGGCGAAAGCCAGTGCTGCGAAGACCGGGCGGCGCTCCAGAGCCTCTGCGGCATGTTAAAGACTGCCTCCTGCCTGCCCCTGCTCTTCTGCCGGAGCGGGACAGGCAGGAGGAAGTTATGCCGGATACGGGCGATGGGTGGGACAGAGGGGCGGGGTTAAGCCTCCTTTGGCGGCTGGGGAGCTGCGCGGCTTTGCATTTTGCTGGGAGGGCAAGTGAAGCGCTGGATCTCCTGCCTTTTGCCGAGCCAAAACCCCAAATGTCTCCGCTGTAGCAGCTGCTACAATAGGCTTCCACGCCCTTCGCCCGTGCCTGGCGGGAGGTGAAGAGTGCTTTGCCCAGTGCAAAGTTGACAGCCAGCAGCTCCGCAGTCACCAAAGGAGGCTTAACCCCACCCCTCTGTCCCACCCATCGCCCGTGGCCGGCAGAAGAGCGGGGATAGGCAGGAGGAAGTTATGCCGGATACGGGCGATGGGTGGGACAGAGGGGCGGGGTTAAGCCTCCTTTGGCGACTGCGGAGCTGCTTGCTGTCAACTTTGCACTGGGCAAAGCACTCTTCACCTCCCGCCAGGCACGGACGAAGGGCGTGGAAGCCTATTGTAGCTCGCCCATGGCCGGCAGAAGATCGCTCTTGCCCAGCTTCCCCGCGAGGCATCAGGTCAGCATTCTGGGCGGACGGGCGGCGGACGAGGAGGGGGAAAGCCTCCTGCAGCAGCTGCCACAGCCGCCGGTTTCCCCGTCGCCCGCCCGCACAGAATGCTGACCTGATGCCTCGCGGGGAAGCCGGGCAAGAGCGATCTTCTGCCGGCCATGGGCGAGCGGCGGGGAGTCGGGGCTGCTGGCAAGCGCCCCAGCCCGGCTGTGACCTTTTAAAACAGCCGGGCGGCTTCCCAGCAGCCTCCCGAAGCCGAACGCCAAACCCGAACTTCCGCGTTCGGAGGCTCCTGGGAAGCCGCCTGGCTGTTTTAAAAGGTGACCGCCGGGCTGGGGGGCTTCCCAGGCCCCCCCGAACCCCGAACCCGGAAGTTCGGCAAAAGTTCGGGGTTCGGGAGGTTGCTGGGAAGCCCCGCAGCCCGGCGGTCACCTTTTAAAACAGCCGGGCGGCTTCCCAGGAGCCTCCGAACGCCGAACCCGGAAGTTCGGGTTTGGCGTTCGTAACTCGAAAAAAGTTCGTAAGAAGAAGCAATTTTTTTCTGAACCCCGGGTTCGTATCACGAGTTGTTCGTAAGACGAGGGGTTCGTATCTTGAGGTACCACTGTACTCAGATTGAGGATTCCTTTTCCCCAAGTGCATTATTTTACATTTGGAAACACTAAACTACAGTTTCCATTGTTTTGACCATTTATCTAGTAAAGCTAAATCATTTGCCATATTACAGACGCCTCCAGGAATATCAACCCTATTGCACACTTTAGAGTCATCGGCAAATAGGCAAACCTTCCCTACCAAACCTTCCCCTATGTCACTCACAAACATATTAAAAAGAATAGGACCCAGAACAGACCCTTGTGGCACATCGCTTGTAACCTGTCTCTGCTCAGAATACTCGCCATTAACAATAACTCTCTGATGTCTACGCTTCAGCCAGCTTGAAATCCACTGAACTGTCCAGGGATTAAGTCCAATCTTCACTAATTTATCTATCAGCTCTTTATGTGGAACCGTATCAAATGCTTTGCTGAAGTCCAGGTAGGCAATATCCACGGCACCACCTTCATCCAACACCTTTGTGACATAGTCAAAGAAATCAATGAGATTAGTCTGACATGATTTGCCTTCAGTAAAGCCATGCTGATTTGGGTCCAATAAGTTATTGTTTTTTAGATGCTGATTTATCCTCTTTTTGAGTAGAGTCTCCATCATTTTAACGACAACTGATGTCAAGCTAACTGGCCTGTAGTTTCCAGCTTCTTCTCTACTGCCCTTCTTGTGGATAGGCACAACACTGGCCATTCTCCAATCCTCAGGAACATCTCCTGTTAACAGGGATTGGTTAAACAAATCAGTCAGGGGGGTAGCAATGACAGATCTGAGTTCTTTAAGAACTCTGGGATGGATGCCATCTGGACCCATTGCCTTATTTATCTTTAATCTTTCAAGTTCTTCTAAGACATCGGCTTCTAAGATCACTGGAGCTGAATCCGTACAGCTGGAAGCAATGCTATATCCCTCTATAGTATTATTTTGTAAGGTGTCTTTTGAGAAAACTGAACAGAAGTAGCTATTGAAATGGTCAGCGATCTCCTTATTCCCATCAATGCATGTATTATTCCCGGTACTAAGCTTCGTGATGCTGCAGTTTTTCTTCTTCCTATCACTAATATATCTGAAGAAGGTTTTATCCCCCTTCTTTACAGATTTTGCTATTTCTTCCTCTTTTGAGGCTTTAGCAGCATATATTATCTTTGACACAGCAAGAGCCCGGAAGACCTTAAGGCAATGCAATTATTTCCTCCAGGCCCCTTTGCTGCCCCCTCCAGAAGGTTGTCTTTGGGGTTGTCCAAACCCGGGTCTCCCACCAAACTCATAGTTTTAAGTCCCGCAGACCTCTGGGGTGGGGGAAGCTCAGCCCCCTCTCTGGCCCACCTGCCTGCTTCTGCCTCCGAGACACGCAGCCTGGAAACCCCTTTGCTCCCCCTTCTCCCCAGAAGCCCCACCCACTCTGGAGTGAAGGAAAACGGAGGTGGGCCGGCTGACGGGGGGGAGGGGGCGGGTGCTGAGCTGACCTTGCTGGGAAAGTCAGCCCCGTATCCCAGAGCTGTGGCTGCAGTCTCTCCCCTCCCCTCTCCCTTCCCTCCTGCTCCTCCTCTCCAGGGCAAACATTCTGGTCCACCTGGAGTGCTGCCCCTCTTGGGCCCTGGCAGCACAAAGTGGCCAAAACACGGGTGGCCCTGAAGCAGGCCAGAGCAGCAGCCAAGTCCTCGGGTGGAGCCCTGTAGGCTCACGGGAGTCGGTGGCAAAACAAGGGCCCAAAACTCTGGGAAGGGGAGAGGCAGACCCCCGAAAAGAGAAGGGAGGAGGCGGAGGAGGAGCGCTGGAGAACGAGAGCAGGGTCTCTATGAAAGGGACCCCCCCCCCTCTGCATGCTGTTGCTCCGTCTCACAAACCGGCCCATCGGCCTCAGCCAGGTTATGGGGGGAGGGCCCTCACTCCCCCCCTCCCCGGCCTCCTTTTCCCCTCGGTGGAGTTCAAGGAAGGCCCCGTGATCCCCCCGAGACCCCAGGAAAGAGGAGGGGGCAGAGGGCAGCCTGGAGGAAGGCCGGAAACTGCACCCTGTGAGCCTTTCGTTAGAGCCTTCAATCTGCGACCGTCCATTCAGGGACCCTTCAGAGTCACCGGCCAAGGGGCTGGAGACCCCGGCCTGAACCTCTGGCTCTCACGGCCTCCTGACTCTCTTTCCTCCCCGCAATGCCCATAAACACCCGGAAGCCCCACAGGATGCAGGTGGTGCCCCCCCACCCCGGCCACAAAGGGAGCTCTGGGACATTTCTAGCAGACCCCACCCCCTTCCTGACAAGCCTGAGAGGGGCAGAAGGCCGGAGGAGGCAGGCCTCCCCCAGGGATGGGCGGCATTCAGACCACGTCCAGCCTCTCCCCCTGCGTGGCTCCCTCCCACCAGGGGCTTCTGTGCCCCCTCTCCCTCGGCCTGTGCCCCCCCCCCAGCTCAAAAGCAAGGCAAAGCCTGCTGGAATCCAGACAGGGAGGAGGAGGAGGAGGAGGAAGGGAGTGGTGCAAACTGGCTTTTGGCTTTGGGGAAAGGCCTGTATAGAAGGACCCTGGAGGAATCCCCCCTGCCTACTTCTAGGGCTCTGGAGAAGGAGGAAGAGTCTGGGAGGAGACCCCCCCTCTCCCCCTGCCCTTTTCTCTCTGGGTGGAAGAGGAGGAGGAGGAGGAGACTCCCTCCTCCTCCTGCTCCAAAAGCCCTTCCCTCCTGCAGCCGTGAGGGAAAGCCCCCAGGGGCAGGGGCAGCTCAGTGGTGGGGAAAGGCCTGGACAGCTTCCTGCCTCCCCACCTCAGAGCGAGGCTGGGCTGGGCCAGGGCTGTTTCATCCACGGCCTGGAAGCTCTGGGGGAACTCGGGGGGTGGGTGGGTGGGCTACTTCCTTCTGCAGCCTCCCTGTGTCCCCCTGCAGTGCCGATACCGCAGTCCCTGAGTCACAATCAGTGGCACGATGCCTCACACAATGACCGCAATGACTTGCAACCGAAGTCGCAGGCTCAGTTACGGCCACCAGGAGAATCAGAGGAAGCCGAGACCAGGGAGGCAGGAGACCGGGGACCGGAGCAGTCAGCCGCCTCCAGTGCGGCTTCCCATGTGCTGTGGCCCCCGTGGCTGCCCCTGTGGCCAGGAGCCGCCCACCTTTGATCAGCTGCAAAGGGTCTTTGGCCGCCCTCCCTCCCCCCGGGCGCTCCGTCTGGTCCTGCCACTGTGCCCGGCCGTGGCTCTTACCTTAGCTGGTGAGATGTGCAAGTGGCCCACGAAGCCATGGACGCTCTCCAGCTGCGAGAGGCTCTTCTCGGACACGTGCACCAGCTCGGGGACCGGGGCCTGAGCGAGGCTGCTGGGCTCCGAGGGAAGAGAGTCCTCATCTTGGGAGCCACGTTCCTGCAGGGGGCAAAGGGGGGGCTGTGCTGGGAAAGAACCACCCGGACCGAGTCCAACAGCCGCTGAGGCTTCTGGCAGGGGAGACAAGGCAGCCCCCCCCCCAATGGGGGCACATCGAGGTCCTCTTCGGGGGCCTTACTGGGGCTCTGCCGCCTCGCTTCCTGTTTATGCACTGTGGTGCCCCAAACCTGGCTATCCCTTTCAGGAGTGGCCATAAGGAGCGGACCCCCCAGCCCCCCAGACGCCAAAGGCACCGAGCCAGGGGTACAGGGAGTCTCTCCTCACAGTCACCCACGCCCTCCTCCCCTCGGGGCTCGATGGCTGCAATGCGCTCCCCCTGGGGGCTTCCCTTGAAGAACGTTCAGAGGCTGCAACCAGCCCGGGGCGCCCACCTCAGTCCAGCACTCCGCGAGCGGCACTGGCTGCCGATCCGAACGCAATTCATGGCGTTGGTTATCACCTATTATTTACGGGGCCATCATCTGTCTCCTACACCCACCTCCTTTGGGCCCCATCGGCCAAACAATGTCGGCTGGCAGGTCCTCGGGGAAGGGCCTTCTCTGTTGCGGCCCCGACCCTCTGAAATTAACTCCCCCTGGAGAGTCGCACCGCCCCCACTCCCCTCGCCTTCCGAAAGGCATTAAAAACATATCTATGCTGGCAGGCCTGGGGATTGTAAGCTTCGCTCCGACCACTTGTATGTAAGAGGCATGACTGAAAATTTATACATTTTGAAATGTGTTATATTGTATTATTACGTGTTTATTTTTACTATTGTGAGCCACGCTGAGTCCGCAAGGAGAAGAGCGGCCCATAAAGAGAGGTAGGCAGGCAGGCAGGCAGGCAGGCAGGCAGGTAGAATACACGGAAGGAACTGCAGGGAATAAGGGCTGCAAGGACAGGAGGCTCAAACCCAACGTGGAAGCGCAGAACGAAGGCAAAATACATCCACGTGGGCCACACTGAGCCCCCACTGTGCGGAAAAGACGCCTTGCGAGAGGAACAAGCAGGAATTGGGATTTGGAAACGGGTGTAAAAATGACACCCTACAAGAATGTCACGCAAAACGACGCTGCCCTGGACACGCAAAAGAAACAGTGGGTCTCTATAATTACTAAGAGGAAAGGTGTGAAAATGGGGCCTGCCTGCCCCACTCGGAGGCATTTGGCCCTTCAACTTCGCCTCTGCTGGAGGGGCCCAGACGTCAATCACCCAGGATTAAACTTAGACCGTCTTTATTACTTGCACCAACTCATCAGACCTTTCACAGTAAAACTTTCATTTTACAAATCTTCATCCCGCAGACTTTGAAAGCAACAAACAAAGTTGGAATTCAGGCTAATTGTGTTCTGGAATCAGTTCAAGTTTTACTTTTAACTGCTAATTTTTGCATAAACATTATTTCATGCAGAATTAATACACATTCCACACATTCAGCTTTAACCAATATTTGGCTTACACTTTCTCTTCAAATGGCCTGTAAAATCAAAGTTTTATTGCCAAAGCTTCCGCTCTGTCTCTCTTTTACTTTCAGAAACACAACGAGTGCGTGATTCCATGGGCCTTTCAGCCCCTCATTGGTCCATTTATTCCATTTACACGGCCCCCCGTCTCACATCCTAGGCTCCCCAAATGAGGGGGAGAGACGGAGGCCGCCCCCACTTCCACAAAGCAGGGCGCTGGCACAGGGGGGCCAAGGGGGGGGCAACAACAGCGTTCAAAGAATACAGAGAGTCCTCAACTCACAACCACAACTGAGCCCAAAATTTATGTAGTCAAGTAAGAATCTGTTCAGTGGGTTTTGCCCTATTTTACGAAATAGAGTCACCGCATTGGGTGAGTTGGTCTGCTTTCCCCTTGCTAGTCAGAAGGTCGCGGAAGAGGATCGCGTGACCCTGGGGGGGGGGACACACACATTGCAACCGTCACAAGTATGAACCAGTTGTGAGGCACCTAAACTTGGATCACGTGATCATGGGGAGATTCGGCAAAGGTCGTAACTGTGAAAAATGGCCATAAGTCACTTTTTTCAGGTGTTGGTGTAACTTTGAATGGTCACTAAATGGACTGTTATACGTCAAAGACGACCTGTGCCATTGACTTTGTGAACAGCTTTTTGTGTTAAAGGCTTTAAAAATATTCCCTCCAAATTTTTTAAACAACAAATAAGAGCTATGAAATTCAGTTCTAAATTTGAAAAGGTGATAGATGCGATACATATACTAAACAGAAGGCGGGAGTGATGATAAATGGAGACTTTGCAGAAGAATTCACCATTTCCAAAGGAGTAAGACAAGGAGGTCCAATGTCACCCCTAACATTCATACTATCTATTAAGGTACTATTGAACCAAATCAGACATAATAAAGCAATTAAAGGTACTAGGATAAAAAGAAAAGGAAACCTAGGCATCCGCTAGAATCTGGTATTCAATTGTGGAAGGAAATAGAACAATTTGGAGTAGTAGCAGGACTTAAGATCAACAAAAATACTAACCAAAAATTTAAGTAAAAACCAGGTAAAAGAATTGGCAGAGAAAAACGGATTACAGATAAGGAAAAGAAATTAAATACCTGGGAATTTGGCTTACAGCAAGATAATCATCACTTAAGGAAAATAACCACATTATGCTATTTCAAAAAACAAAACAGAATTTAGGAAAATGGAGTAAAATGCAACTATCCTTAATTGGGAAAATAGCATCAATAAAGAGGAACGTATTGCCAAGATGGCTGCACTCCTTCCAAGCAGTCTTCCCTCTAATTTTTTTTTGGGGTGGCCGGAAAAGTATAGTGTCTGAGCGGCAGTCCCTTCGGGACTGGGCGGCACAGAAATAATAAATAAACAAACAAACAAACAAACAAATGAAAAACCCACCCTGTTTTGCCTCAGAGAATTTCAAAACAAAATACTGTACTGTGTGTCTATAACAGTGAGCTCATAATAGGGCAACTCTATCAATATCAAAATGCCACTTAAATAGTTGAGCTAGTTTCAAACTAGATTTTGATTTTCTTTCTCTCTTCCTTACTCCCATTCTTTTTCTTTCTCTTTTCCTTCCTCTCTTTTTTCTATCTGTTTCTCTCTCTTCCTCTCTCTCTCCTTCCCTCTCACTCTTTCCCTCTCGGCTTCTGGGCAGGTTTGGAAAACTCTGAGTTGATGATGATTTTTAAGTGAGCGATTGCTCACTGCTCAGCTTAGAGGGAACTATGCTTCCAAGTAGCACCTATAAAATGGGATAAAACTTTTTTCTCCAAGAATTAAATAAAATAATAACTAAATTCATCTGGAGAGGGGGGAAAGCCAAGAATACAGTAATGCTCAAACATTTGCAAGATAGTTGTTTTAGTGGTGGCTTCGGACTTCCAGACTTGGAAATTTACCATCAACTGGCAGCAATATTATGGATAAAAGAGTGGATAATCTTAAAAAATGGAAGATTATTAGCACTAGAGGGACATAATTTACAATAGGGCAGGCATGCCCACTTATGGAGAACCCCCCCCCCCACCCAACATTCACATTTTCAAAGTCACTCAATAAGAGCTGTATTTCTACAAATTTAGAGGAAAACTAAGGCTGAACATTATATAAAAGTCCCAAGATGGTCATCCGCTATGGAGGCCATGATTTATACAAATGCACAAGAGAAGACTGAAAAGAAAACTTATGAAGAAGAACTATTGGATAAATACAGTAACGTAAAGATCATGCAAGAATTACCGTATTTTTCGGTGTATAAGACACCCCTAGATTTTAGAGTTGTGGTGTAATATTTATATTGTTTAATAAAATACCAGTGTAGCAAAATACTTTTTACAACCATGTATACTTTTTAAAACCATGAAAATTTTTTACAAACTTCAAACTTGACAGCTTCAAAACTTGTGGACTTCAACTCCCAGAATTCCTCCATCAGTCATGCTAGTTCAGAAATGGGAATTGAAGTCCACAAGTCTTAAACTTGCCAGGATTGAAGACCCTTGTGCCCCTAACTCAGGGATCAGCTTGGAAAATAATACCATTCTTAGATTCTTCTTCTTCTTCCCTGATGATTTTTTGGCCCTCTTATCCATAATCTAGCAAGGAAAACCACTTCATTCCCTTCCCCAACTGGGCTGTTTTCTCTCTGTTTTGGGAGAGAAAACAGCCCATTTGAGGAGGGGAATGAGGGGGATGCTCTATTGGCCTTTAGTTGGTTTTCCTTGCTAGATTAGAGGGCCAAAAAATCAGCAGGGAAGAAGAAAAACCATATGGCAATCTAAGAATTTTATTATTTTCCAAGCTGATCCCTGAAGTAAGAAACAAATGCAGCACAGACTAGCATTGCTTCTCTGTAATAAAACTCTCACAGTAGCTCTATGTCAGGGGTAGGCAAACTTGGCTCTTCTATGACTTGTGGACTTCAACTCCCAGAATTCCTGAGCCAATCATGCTAGCCTAGTAATTCTGGGAGTTGAAGTCCACATGTCACAGAAGAGCCAACTTTGCCTACCCATGCTCTATGTGAACCTAGCAGAGGAATGATTGGGCACAGTTAAAACCACAAGCTCAGAATGGCAACTGACACACCAAAAACCATACATCCTAATATCAAGTTAACCCCAAAGGGGCAGATAAGAGGAGGGGGGGAGTGGAAGGAGTAGAAGGGCGAGGAGGAGGAGAGGGAGGGAAAGGAAGGCGGCTGAATAGAAAACCCAAGGCAGCGAGGAAAGCAAGGAGCCAGGGAGAAAGGGGGGGGGAAGCTCAGATGCCCACCCATCCCCCCAAGCCTTCTAGAAAGCCCCCCTCCCCAAACAGATGGAACGTTTGCAACAGAGGGAGGGGCGAGGAGAGGAGGGAGTCAAGTTTGCAGCTGCAGCCACTGGACTTTGTTAACAGGAAAAAACCCCCAAAGCCGGCTGAGGAAGCATTTGCTCCTCTGCCCCCCCTCTTTCCTCCCCCCCCCCCAAAGAGATAGAAGCTCTGCAGTTCGTAGGAGCTGCAATTCATACCTGCTGTTTGCAGTCCTATCTTTTTGTGAACACAGAAAAATAGTTTTTGGTTCAGCCTAACCACTTATTCCTACCCCAAAGTGCCACTTTCCTACCATTTCGCTGCCTCTGTATCAGGAAGAAAAGGGGCCATTCGATGCCAAAACCCCTGAAAGGATTCAAGGTAGATATAAAAAAGACATGGAAGAATTCGGCATAGACAAAGAACGGAAAATAAGGGAGAAAATCTTACTAGGAACAGATAATAAATTCATATCCAACTTATTACAAGTTGACAGGGAGGTGGAGATTGTGGAGATTAATATGATAGGATGGGCCCAGAATTTCGGATATACTATTCAATTAGATGATTGGGAAAAACCTTGGATGAAAAATTACAAATTGACCATGTCGGCAACTTAGAAGGAGAACGTATATAAAATGTATTACTGCTAGCACTTGGCCCCAGCTAGGTTAGCTAAATATATGTACCCATCTTAATCCAAGATGCTGGAAATGTAAATATGAAAATGGTACATGTACTTCCATATGTGGTGGCCAACAAGATACTGGAATAGGATACGATCGTGGATTGAAGAAATCACAAACACACCACTTGAATTTAAACCTGAGATATACTTATTAGGGATCATTAGAGGACAATGGACAAAGGAGAATCAATATTTAATAATGCACATCTTGACGGCTACTAGAATAGTTTTTGCACATGGAAATTGGGGATATGATTATAAAAAAAATAATGGAATGTGCAGAAATGTCAAAATTAATGATGGAATTACAAGATTGTTAAGAAAAAGAATATTATACAGCATGGGATAAATTATACACTTAAATGAGAAACGAGAAAAAATAATTAAATATTCATATAAATGTAAATATAAATGTAAATACTTATATTAATATTCACAAATACCAAATAATCATCTCTTTCACGGAAATGAAGAATATGAATGTATGTTTTTAAAGTTAAAAGCATTACTTTTTTCCAAAAAATAAAAATAAATAAATAAAAGTATTCCCGCCAAGACTTCTTTCACCTGAGTTAGAAATTAAGAAAAAAAGGATCCATAAAACCAGCACCTGAAATGAACCCTCCTTCTTCTGCCGCACGGATCCCAGCGGCCGATCAGGAGGCTGGCTGAGGGGGGGTGGGGGGGCCCTACTCCGGCTCCCCACTTCCAAAGAGGGCCCGCAGGATCTCCCCCGTCCAGGAAAACATGGAATGGCCAAAGTGAAAGTGAAGAAGGGCCATTAAATCAAAGGGTTCAGCCACAGGGGAACTGAGGGCGCATGGGAATGCTCTCGGCCACGGAGGAAGGCACATGAATGGGATTGGGCCGTTAATTCAAAAAGGACACGGCATGAATCTGTGGGAAGAGACTGGCGCGGCAACAATGCTCAGAAACACACAGCCAAGACAATGGGGCCCTGCTCAGCGCAGCGTGAGCTGATGCTCGGTGGTAGGAAAGGTGTAGCGATGGGAAGGAGGATCCCCTGGGAGACCCGGATGGGGTCCAAGGAGGGGAAAAGAGGGGAAGGAGACAGGCCACCCAGCCGCCTACAGACTGGGGGAGGTCAGTTTTTAGTGCCAGAAAGTGGTGATGCTCAGGAAGTTAAAGAGGAGACGTGTGACAGTGCTACTACGAGTGGAGAACATGCAGCCCTCCTATAAAATCCCTGTAAGGGAGGAAGAGAGTTAGTGGGTTGTGGAAATGGACGTGAAAAAGAACCTGAGGAGTTACAGGAAGAGGTGCCAAGCCACACTGCCAATTCCACAAGGAGTGTGACACGCAAAACAGGGCTGCACACAGGAAAGAAAGGGGTGCAGGAGACACAAAATTTCAAAGAATGAAGGGAGAGCAAGAGGCTTTTGTGGCCCCAGAGAGCTCACCCCCCCCTTGCCCACCCAAGAGGGGGCCGGCCCCCTGACAGAATCCAAGGCGATGGGGGAGGAAGGGTCACAGCCAAGAATTATCCTCCCCTCTTCCCTCCCCATTGCTAAAAGGAGGGATGGACAGCTGGAAGCCCCAATTCATCCCCCTCGGAATGTCCCTCCCTTTACTCTCAAGTAACGCTCAGCAGCTGCGGATAGAAGTCGAGGCTGCGTGTTACTATAACTGGAAAAGTCCCCCAAAATAATGCATCTCACTTTGATTGTGCATCTTTATATACACGCATCCGTATGTACACAAAAGGGAAGGGCCTTGAATCTCACAGTGTTTCGATGGGAATAGAAGTTGGAAATTTGAAAAATGTAGTTTTGGTAGGCATATAGGAATTTGCTTCAGTTGTGGGGAACTTTGGGATGGCCTGGCCATTCTCCAGAAGTGAATCCCTACCGGAAGCATTTCATGGTATTCCAGAGGATTCAGGCTGCCTATTTCTGCCAGAACATCGGAAACACAGAAACATGGAGAACAAACAGAGACGAGTGGTCCATCCAGTCTGTGCTTAAGGGTTGTTGCTGTTGCTGTTGTTTAAATTGCTGGATGATGAACGTGTGTTTAGCCCAAGCAGTCTGAAAAGTAGTGACTGATGAAAGACCCACCACCTCTCATGGAAGTTGGCTCTAAGCGTCCACCCCTCTTTCTGCCAAGTCTTATTTTCTAACACCATCTCCAGCTTCCCTCCGGCCGCTTCTACGGATTTCTCTGCAGAACGCTAGGCCCCGTCCGTCCCCCCATCCCTCTTTCTGAGCTTTAAGCAACTCCCTGGCTCAAGGGCTGAGGCAAAAACCACTAACTTTGCCGAAAAGAACAATAAATGTACATTATTCTGCTGTGGGCATCTGGGGTTTCAGTAGAAGGACATTTGTCCCATCCTCCTTGTCCATAAGAGTAAACTAGGTTTATAGAATTCAGTTTTGGCGTGAAGAAAATGCTTGCCTACCGCTGTGAGCCAGGGTGGAACAGTGGCGAGAGAGAAGTATTTCGGGCGACTTCTGCTGCCTGCCTGCGATTTGGCAGTAAAACTCTCACCAGGCTGAAGGTTCAAGTCAGCCTTCCGTCTTTCCGAGGTGGGTAAAATGAGGACCCAGATGGTTATGGGGCAATAGGCCGACTCTGCAAACCGCTTGGAGAGGGCTAGGAAGAAGGAGCCTGTAGGGTACGTCTAGGCGCTGTTGCTAACCATCAGTGCCAACACACCTGTCCAGAGATGGGCTGCTGCCGGGACGGCTCTGGACCACGAGTGCGGGATGGAGGGCGATTTGGCTTCCCACATAGGGACGCAAGTGTGTTTCTTTGCTTCTCCGCATGCAAGGAAGCAGAAACCGTCGCCCAAAGGTGCCCCCACGTGCCCACCTGACACCTGTCTGAAACAAAGAACTCTTCGAAAGCTCATTCACACTGCGCACACCTAGGTAGGTTGACATGTCTATCCCAAATGTACATTGGTGGCAGAAAGAACCCTCGTTTGGGTCTCCTGGCCCAACGAAAAGAATGTAAGGAAGACCAACTCCACTGACCTCAGTGGGCCTCCAAAGGAAGGCTAGCGGCCACAGCCCCCCTGCTACCCCCACTGGGAAATCCCCAGGCTCGGGCCCAAGGGCCACCTGGGCTCCCCTCCCACTCTGCCAAGCCCGGGTGGGTTTCTTTGCAGGGGGCCCACAGCAAGGCCCTCTCTGCACATCTCCTGCCCACCCGGGACCCCCCCCATCCAGCAGAGCACAAGGCCCAGGAAGCCAAAGCAAGCGGGGGGGGGGGTTTCTGGCAGAGCTCCAGCCGCCCCCCAGAAAGCAGATCCAGAATCCCCCCCCCCAACACCGAGGGGCCGCTCCGGGCTGACCTACCTGGGGCTCGGGCGCCGGGCTGCGGGGCGGGGTGGGGCCGGGGAAGTCCCAGGTGGGCCCGGGCTGGGCGGGCGGAGGCGGCTGGGGCGGGGCGGCGCTCCTGGGGGGGCTCTCGAGCAGGGCCGCCTCGTAGAACTCCTGGATGTCTGCGGGGGGGAAAGGGGGGGTCGAGGGGGGCCCTCAGAGGGGAAATGACACCCCACACCCCCCCCGGGTGGAGGCCCAACGGGGGGGGACCCCACTTCCGCCGCCGCCGCCGCCTACCAAGCAGGGCCTGGAAGAGGCTGCTGCGGAAGATGCCGATCACCCGCTCCACCGAGCTGCGCAGCTGCCGGTCCTCCCGCGGGCTCAGCTTGGCCCGGTAGTCCTCCAGGAGCCGCAGAGCCCGCTGCGTGTCTGAGGGGAGGGAGGGAGCCGTCAGACCCCTCACCGGAGACAACCCCCCTCCCCCCTCCCCTTGGGTCCCCCCCCCCCGCCTGCCCACCTTGCCTCCTGACCGGCATGGCGAGCGCCGCTCCGGCCTTCCCCCCCCCCCACTCCGCCTCCTCCTCCTCCTCTGCCCCCTCCCCTCAGCGACCCTCCGGACGGGCGAGCGGGCGGCGCCGGGAGCCCAAAAGTTTTCAGGCAAGATGGCGGCGCAGGCGGGAGCTTGGCCACGCCTCCCCGCCGCCCACCAATCCGCGCCCGCCGGCCCGCCCCCTACCTACCCGGCGGGGCGGGCCAGGTGAGCGCCAGGCCTCGGCCCCGCCCGGAAACTTTCGGCCAGAGCCCGCGCGCGGGAGGCGCCGATTGGCTGGCCGCAGCCGCCGGTCCCGCCCCCGCCTCCCCGCCCGAGGGAGCGTCCCGCAGTGGAGCCCTTCTGGCCGGAGGGAGGGCGGAGCTCCTTTCCCGGCCCCCGCCGAGCTTGGCCCCTTCCCGCTGCCCCCTCCCCCTCCTTTCGTTGCAGGCGCTTCGGGGGCCACCCGGGGGAGGGGCTGCTGGTCCGGTGGCCTTTCCCCCCCTCCCCCGCCCCCCCCGAGATTCCCCGAAGCCTCAGGGCCTGGCCCGCACGCGAGGGCTCGGCTTCCAGCTGCGCTGCGGGGGAGACTGCGGGGGCGGGGGGCTTCCCATTCAGGACCACGGCAGGTGAAGCCAGAGGGGAAGGGGCGGCACTGCAAGCTCCCTGGCTGGGGGATCCCTTCATGGGCTCAGGTTCAGAGCCTGGGGGGGGAGGGTGTGTGTGTGTGTGTGTGTGTGTAGATTATGCAGCCAGGGCCAATCTCAGGGTCCTAGCCCACCCACCCCCCGCCCTTCCCTTTATTCCCCCAGCATGCTGCCCCCAGTTGCCTTGAAGGGGACCCCCTCCTGGGCAAGGGCCGAAGGAGAAGCTGCTGCTGCTGCCCCCCCCCCTGGGTCTCCCGTGGCCTTTTCCGTGGCTTCCAGTCTGCTTGGGAATGGCCCCCCTTTGGGGCTGAGGACGGAGGGGGCAAAGGCTGCCTTTCAACCTGCGTTATGGGGGCATCATCATCCCTGCCTGGCCTCTCCCCAGTGCCAGGTGTGTGTGGGGGGGGGGGTTGCAGGCGGGGTGGGTGGAGGAAGCAGCTCCTGGCTCTCTGGAAGCCCCCCCCCCCAGCTCTGGAGACAGCTCCTCCCTGCAGAGATGGCCCTCCTCCCACCTTCTCACAAAGCCGGATTCATCGGGCAGGGGCTGCCTGGCGTGGAGGCCCCAAGCGCTGCCATGGGGGGGCCCTGACCGACAGCACCAGAGACAAGCAGCTTTTGTACGGGAGGTCCCGCCCCCCAGCCCCCCCTCAAGGCTGCCTGGCCCTGGAGATGCCTCTGGCCGGCCTTTGTCCTCTCAGCTGCAGCCAAGGAGCCCTCCAGAGACCGTCGGGTGTAACAATCCAGCCCCTTCCACCCCCAAGCCTTGTTGTTCCAATGGGAATGAGTGACTTTTAATGTTACTAGGGCTTTTAATTAGTTTAATTGGATTTTAGATATTTATATTGTATATTGTTTCTTTGATATTGTGTGGGGGGACCAAGAAATCCAATAAATAAATAAAAGAATATAAGATAATATGATTAATTATAAGCCTAAATGTACTTTAAAGGCATTTAGTTATGATAAAAGAGGGAACTAGAAAAACAAACATTGAGGAAAGACAGGGGGAGAAAGCATTAGGCCTAAAATTAAGAGGCACAAGAAATAATAAATCATTTTGGAAAGTTAAGTCAACAGCATTTAAAAGTGGGAGTTAAAATTTTGATTCAACTGAAGGAGAAACCAGAAGACAAAATTAATTTTCTTTTGGCAACATATACCGAGAATAAAGATTCTTTTTTTCTCTTTCATAAGTAAATATTATAATAATAAAAATTTTCCGGAAGAGACATTGTCCGGGTCCCGTCAACTAAACAATGTCGGTTGGCGGGCCCCAGGGGACGAGCCTTCTCTGTGGCGGCCCCGGCCCTCTGGAATCAACTCCCCCCGGAGATTAGAACTGCCCCTACTCTCCTTGCCTTTCGTAAACTCCTTAAGACCCACCTCTGTCATCAGGCATGGGGGAACTGAGACATCTCCCCCGGGCATATGCAATTTATGAATGGTATGTTTGTATGTATGTGTGTTTAGAAAATGGGGTCTTTTAAATATTTTTAAACAGTAATTTAGATTTGTTGTAGATTGTTTTTTTCACTTTGTTGTGAGCCGCCCCGAGTCTGCGGAGAGGGGCGGCATACAAATCTAAATAATAAATAAATTGTTAGTTTTAAACTTGGAAATACACCATCAGCCTGCCAACCACACTCTGGGAAAGGTCAAGAGGCCGTAGAAGAGGGAGGGAGAGGAGGAAGTGGGGAGGAGGAGGCGAGGGAGGGAGGGGAGGGCAAGGAAAGAGAGGGGGGGAAAGGGACAGATAAGACACGGATTTTTCAATAATTGATAAAAATGTGTAATTATGAATGTTGTTTTTAATATTTTAAGATATACTGTATACATATTTGTTTGTAATGTTGTGGAGAAAAGTACAAAAACTTTTTTGGGGGGAAAAAGATGGGCTTGTCCTAACAGGAGTAGGCCAAGTGGGCTCTTCTAGGACCTGTGGACTCCAACTCCCAGAATTCCTGAGCTAGCATGATTGGCTCAGGACTTCTGGGAGTTGAAGTCCACAAGCCATAGAAGAGCCCACTTGGCCTACCCCTCTCCTAGTGGGACTAAGGCTCAGGTAGCCCTGGACCTGACTGCCACGGAGGGCTTTAAAGGTCAGAACTGGCCGCTGGAACTGCCCTGGGAAGCAGGCCGACAGCCAGCCAAGTTTGCAGAGCAAAGGTGTAACATGAGGGGGGGGGCACAGACGCCCCACCAGCTGAAGCTTCTGAATCGATTTCTAGAATAGCCCCCCATGCAGAGCGCATTGCAGGAAGCCCCCCCCCATGAGAGGTGATGGGGGGGAGGCTGGGGGAGTCATGATCCAGGAGAGGCTGCTGTAGCTGGTGCACAAACTTCATAATTTTATTAAAAGTTTAAGAAGGAAGATTAAAAACCAATAAAAACATGAGAAAAGAAAAATCAGAGAGAAAACTAAATGTGGAAGAAATGGGGGGGGGGGGAAGTAGAAGAAAATTAGAAAAAGGATACAAAAAATGGCTTTCAATCTTTACATCTGTTAATGTACAATTTTAGATTTGCGTCTCATTCTCAGCGCCTCTCTGCCTACAGCAAGACAATCAGAGGGATCCAGGCCAGGGCTCAGCCCCCCACCCCAAAGCCCACCCCCCATTTTACAATCCTGGAGAGGCGCACGTCGGAGGTCGAGCAGCCTCACCATTGACCCCTCTTCTTGGGTTTCACAATCCGTGCAGTTTTTTCCCAGTGAGCCCAGTCCGGGGGAGATTAAGGCTGGTCAGTCTTCACCTGGCCCCCGCGTGGTCCTTCCCTGATTAGGCGTCACGTGTGAACTCAGCCAATCGCAATATGGCCAGATATCGGCAAGCAGCACCAAAGGCCGGAGCCCACTGACCGGCACCCCAGAGATGGAGGGAGCCTGGCGAGGAGGGGGCCTTCCTTGGGGGTCTCCACCCAGTGGGAGAGCAGCCTGGAGACCCCCCTCCCCAAGGCCACCCACAGGCCTCATCCTTCAGCCACACCACCTGGGCTCCCCAGTTCCGGCAGGTGTTTCACCATCAAGCTGAGGCTCTTAACACCTGGGGGCACCACCACCACCACCACCACCGCTGCCTTCTCCAGAAGAGGGGGGGGGAGGGAGCAGGGCCCCCCTTAGCCACAGTTCCCCTACCCAGCGCTCCTTTCTGACCCCCCCCCCCCAACACACTCGGGAGCCCTGGAGGAAAGGCAGAGGGAGGGGCCTGGGCGAGAGAACAGCCGTTCTGGCAGAGGGGGCTGCTGCGGGAGGGGAGGGGGCGGCCCTGCGGAGGAGAGGGAGGCCGGCAAGCTGACCCTCCTTGGATGTCAGAAACCCACCCTTCACTTCACTGATGGGGCTTCTGACTTTTGCCTTATTCCAGGAAGGGGAGAAAGGCAGCTGCAGGGGGGGGGGGCTCCCCATCTCCCCCCCCCCTCACAGGCCGGCATCACACAATTGGGGGGAGGGGGCAAGTGAACAAGACGCCCCCATCCGCTTCTGAGGCTGCAGTCCCTTTATGGGGAGAAGTGAAGGGAAATCTCCTGTACTCTTTCTTGGGTGTGCAGGGTTTGCCCCCCCCCAGCCCCCTAAAAAAGGTTCTGCAGCAGGGAGAGGAATGTCTTGGGGTGGAAAGACTGCGGAGCAGCTCAAAGCCCCCCCCAGCCCCTCCCCAGCCCAGATCTAGGACAGAGCTGCTGCCCCACAGGGCAGGGCCCGAGGGGGGGGAAGCAGGGGGTCAGCCCTCTCCCGTGGGGCCCTGGGCACCTGGTCAATGAAAAACCCCAGTGACTCAGGCAGGTTTTGTCACATGGTTTAATGTTCGTGGAAAGACAGGACCCCCAACCACCATCCCTCCTGCTGGCTGGTTGGGGGGCAGCGCTCCCTGGCCCTCCTCCCCCAATGCCAGCCCCAGGCCCCCCCACCCTGGGGACAGGTGAGCGTGCCAAACCTCTGCCTAAAGCCTCCGGCAAGGCCGCCTTGGAGGTCAGGGATGGGCGGCCAGAAGCCGGTCAGTCACGCAGGCTTCACAGGTCAGGACTGGGGGGTGGGAAAGGAGTGTGCAAAGGCAGGAGTGTGCATACAAGTGCCCCCCCCGATGCTGCTGCCCCCCCACCCCCCAGCAAAGGGCTCTGGAGGCCAGCTGCCCTGCCAAAAGGGGGTGAGGTTGCCCAGGAGGGAGGGGCCAATGGAAGCCAGGCAAAGAACGGGGTGCTTGGGATAAAGCCCCCCCCCCGAAAGACGCAAGAGAGTCCTGCCTACCTGACACACCATGCAAGGGGTTCAATTAGGACGTCCCAGTGTTTAAATTAATCAGAGGCCTAAAATACAGAGTTTAAAAACAAACTAACGGAGTGGCTGCCAGAGAATTTAGCGCGACCGTCCCTCACCCGCCCGCCCTCAGTAGATGTAGAGGCGGTCGGAAATGGCCGCGGGCATGTGGGTCATGACCTGCATGCGCAACCACCAGTAGTAGTCCATGGGGTGGTAGCGGGTGTAGGGCGTGGTGGAGGTGAGGGCGTGGCCGATGCTCTCCACCACGGGGGAGGTGTCCGCGGAGCCACTGTCGCAGTACGACTCCATCTTGGCGATCTGCTCGTCAAAGTACTTCCGGCCGTAGTCGCGGCGCACGATCTCCGGCAGCTCGTCCCACATCTTGTCGGCGATGGCTTGGATGCGCTCGGGGCTGTAGAGGCTGGTGCCGGCGATGAAGTTGCCCGGCTCCACGATGCACACCTTCACGTCGTGCGGGCGCATCTCGTAGCGCAGGCAGTCGGAGAAGGCCTCCACCCCGAACTTGGTGATGCAGTACGGGGAGCGGGCGGGGTTGGCCATCCTGCCCATCATGCTACTGATATTGACCACACGGCCTGCCGGGGCAAAAGCTCCCCCATGAAGGCAACGGCCGCCCCAGGGCCCCTGCCGGAGCCCAACTTCCCTCTGGCTGCAATGGGGCCCTGTGCCCCCCCACCTCCCGTCCCAGGCCGGACCCCCTTGGGGTTTACCTTTGGCCCTCCGGATCAAGGGCAGGAAGGCCTTGGTGGTGCGGATCGTGCCCCAGAGATTCACTTCGGCCACCTCTTTGTAGGTGTCCATGCTGGTGAATTCCACCTCTCCAAAGGTGGAAATGCCGGCGTTGTTGACCAGACCCCAGAGCCCTGGAGGGGAAGCAGAAGAAGGGGTCACCTTCGCCACCTCTGCCGGCAATGCCACCTGGGAAGAGAATTCCCACCTCCAGGAAGGCCAAAGCTCAGCAATCCCAATCCTTAGCGGGCAACTACTCAAGGCCCAGCGGAAGGGGAGGGAAGGGTTCCGCCAAAGAGGTACAACTGCCCCGTGCTTCTCCGCAGAGCCACCCCCCTTCGGCCAGTTTGGAGGGCCAGTTCCCAGTAGTCCCAGCTAGAAGCCACAGGAGGAAAGCCAGGGACAGCCCCCAGACTCCGACTCCTCCTCTGCTTCGTGGGGCCGGAGTTGACCAGAGGGCTCCTGGTCCAAGGATCCAGCAAAGGCCCGAGGAAGCACCAGGCTGCTGGTCCCCTGAAGGAACTGTGGTTCCAAACACAGCAGCGGGCGGAGGCCAGCCACAACGAAACGGGCGCCTGCGTGCCGACTGGGAAGGAAAAACCGGCTCGGCAGGATGACACCTGACACTGCCACGACACGGACGGTTGGCGGAGGCTTCCTGCTGCTGCTGCGAGGATGCTTCCGGGAGAGGCTCCTGCCCAGAGGACGGAGGCGGCCTCTTCCGGGGATTTGGCCGAAGTCAACCTGGCCTCAGGGGCCGGAAGCCGTCCCCCCCTGCGGAGCCCCCTCCCCCGAGCTCCGTGTGGCGCTTTGGGTTTCCCGTCCTGGCTGGGGCCCTGATTGGGAGGCAGGTCTTCTGGCCACGTCAGGGTCACCGGCTGCAGGACAGCAGGGGCACTGAACACAACCCCCCCCCCCTCCTCGCGAGCGCTGCCCCACCAGGGACTCCGCAGGGCAGCTCTGAGCTGGAGAGCCCCCCCCCCCAAAAAAGACCGGACTCCTGACTCAGAGTCTCCCACGGGCTGCACCCCTGCTTCCTCCGAGGAAAAGCCCGTCTCCCCCCCTCTTTCTGGGGGCTTCTTCTTCTTCCAGCAGCTGCACAGCCCCCCCCCCCTTCTCGCTCTGCCCTTCCCCCGGGATGCCCTTAAACAATCCTGTGCAAAGACTTGGGGGGGGGGAGTGTCAAAGTAAGGCCAATAAGTGAAAGGCGCAAAAGCCCACCAGGAAGCAGACCCCTCCCTTCTGAGCTGTGGCCGAAACCTCTGGCCAGTGGGGGGGGGGGGGAAACCAACAGTTTGGACTATGAAAAAAGGGGAGCTCGGGTGGGGGGAGGCCGGTTTAATTCCTTGCCTTCTGTGGGGACTGTGCTGCCCCCCCCCCGGTCCAATACCAGAAAAACCACCCTGGGATCAAGAAGCCAGGACATAAACCTTGGTTAACTCGACCTGCTGGCCTTAGGAGGAGGGGGCCGGGAAAGGAAGCAGGGGGTGGGGAGGGGGACGCGGGGCAGCCGCTGAGCCCCTCCCCTATGTGACTCCCCTCCCCTATGTGACTCTCCTCCCCTTCACCTCCAGTCTCCGGGTCCTTCAGGTTGCTGGTTATGTAGTCCACCGCCCGGGCCACCTCCTCACTGTCACAGACGTTGAGCTGGACGGTCCTCATTCGGTCACTCTTCATGTCGTCCAGCTCCTTCGAGCCCCCCCGGCCTTGTTCCTGGCCAAAAGGGGCAGGAGGAGAAGCAGGGTGGGCCTCGGAGGGAGGCGGCCCCAGCCCAGCCCCATGGAAGGGCATCACGCCACCAGGGAGGGCCTGTCTCTCCACTGCCCACAACGCCTCACCAGCAGGGGCAGCATCTCCCCCCTCCCCAAAAGCTGCCCTGCTGATCCTGGCCACTTCCTCCCCCCACCCCCTTCCTTGGGCAAAGGGCTTCCTGGGCAGCCCCCCATGGGTTTGGAGAATGTGCCACTCTGAAAACATACACACCGCGGTTGCCGTAATGCTTCCCACCCACCCCAAGACCCACCAGATGAATCCAGGGCTGGGGAACCATAAAAAGAAGCTACCAATAAACCGCCAACTCAGAGACCCCTCCCCAAACCCCCACCTGAGCCACAAACATTTCCCCCAATTTCTGAAGTTACGCCCTGCACGGCTACTGCACTTCCTGGCCATGGCCAGCAGGGGGGCGTAGGGCCTAGGATTGGTGAGCAAGGCTCTTTGCCAAGCAGGGCCGGCTCCCCCTGCCCCCCCTCCCTTCAGCCTCCAGACCCCCCCCCCCCGCAGCTGCCCCTTCAAAGCCTCCCCCTTGCTGGAGAGGAGCCCCTCCCAGGGGGTGTGGGGGCAGGAGTGCTGGCTCAGGGCAGGACTGGGGGCCCCTGCAGCCAAGGGGAGGGAGAGGGGCTGCGCATTCTGCCAATGCTCAGGACCTCCTGCAACCGGGGCCCCTGCTGCTGTTTCTCCAAGGAAAATCCATCCGGTCCGACCTCCTCCTCTTCCTCCTCCTCCTGGTTGCTCCACTGGGGGGCCTGACCAGAGCAGAACGGGGGGGGGGGGCAACAAGGACTCCCGGGGATTTGGGTCCCAAGCCTCCCTTGCAAAAGGCTTTAACCTGCTTTTTTTTCCCTTGGCCAATCAGGTCACCAGGGGGGGCTGCACTCCTCTTCCCCCCCCGGGCCCATTCCCACCATTCTCACGGGGGGGGGGGGGGCTTTGAATGTGATTTTAACTTCAGAGCCTGTACTGAGTCGCCCCTTCCAGGCTGGGTCACTTCACCCAACGGAGAGCCCACGGGGGGTGGGGGGGCGGCTGTCATCAGGAGGGCCCCCCACCAGCTCAGAGAACCCAAGCCGGGCGGCCCTTCCACAGCCCCCTAGAGAGGCTGGCCTGGTGGGGCAACTGCTGCAGTTCTGGGGGGGGGGTGTCTAGGCACGACGGGCAGCATCTACCGCCCCCCCCCTTGTGGAGAAACATCCCTTCCTTGTGGGGCTCCTTCCACCATAGGGGATGTCTGCCCCCCCCTCAACCATCGGAGGCCTCCCCTTGGGGTCATGGGGAGGCCCCCCACCCACCCAGGTGGCCCCCCTGGACCCAGGGCCCTCGGACGGGGGCGGGGAACGCCCCCCCAGCCCTCCAGAGTGGCGTCCCAGATCTGTCCAGGAGAGAGAGTGTGTGGGGGGAGAGGGGAGACCTCAGACTGCCCCCCCTCGCCCGGCCTCACCTTCAGCAGGCAGCCGGCGTAGATGATGAAGCCTTTGCCGTGGAGGAACTTGGCCAAGGAGAAGCCAAAACCCGAGTCGCAGCCGGTAATGAGGACCGGGCGCTGGCCAATCTAAAGGGGGCGCACAGGGGGCGGGGCTGAGAGCCACGGAAAGGGCCACGCCCCCCTTGCTGCTCCTTAGGGCCAAAGACAGGGGCCCCTCCCACCCCAAGGCTCCTGCCTCCCCCGCCTGCCTGGGCTGGGCTCCCCCCCCGGGGCCACCGCGCAGACTCTGGCAAAGGGAAGGAAGGCCCACATGGCTG